>NW_027120547.1:5000-19577 GCF_038355195.1 Osmerus mordax | reverse complement strand
AGTTTGTAAGGGGAGTGTAAGGGGAGGGAGGGAGAGAGTTAATGGGAGGGAGAGTAAGTGAATGGGAGAGTAAACAGGGAGGGGAGGGAGGATGTGAGAGAGAGGATGAAAGAGAATGAGAGAGGGGGGTTAGAGAGAGAGGTAGCTGGAGAGAGAGATGGAGGTACGTGTAGGAGGGAGAGGTACAGTACATGTAGGAGGTAAATGCAACTCAACTTCTATTTTTAATAGGATTGACCTTAGTGGCAATGTTCCAAGTTTTCAACCAAGTATCAAGGTATCAAGGTTGTCAACTAATTAAAATTTAATGGCATATTCTTAAATTATTGTGTGTCTGTTACTACAGTACAAAATACAGTACAGATCCTATACAGTGGGTAAAGGCCCGAATTATACTTCTCCGACTCCGTTACGGACAGACGCACGCACGGAGTCGGACAGATTGGTTGAATTTATAGTACTCCGAAGGCTGTGGGTGCTGAAAACAATTCACTGCCAGAAGAGCAGGTGGCGCTGAACTTCGATGCTAACTAGGTTATCGAAAAGTTATAGCAAATTACAAATTAGCCGTTTCATCAATAAAATAAGCAAATTTTCAGCAACTACACTGCCCATTTCTCGTCACATTTTAATTCAGATGCTGATTTACATGTACTGTTTAGCTGAAATATGAATTGTAAAAACGTACAACAATGGCGGTCAAAGGATTTTGTTCTCTTGTTGGTCACGGCAACCCCGCCCCCGTCCCTTTGTCCGTCTCCGTAAAAACGCAGAAGTATAAATCGGCTTTAACTCCTTGAACATGCACCATCAATCTATTGATATAAATAATCTCAGACGATTTGGAAGGTCTTTTCTTCACAAGGAAAAAGTATCGCTCCAGAACGGCAAGATCATTTTTTGTGGATGCGTCTGTGCGTGTGAGCGCGCACGCATGTATGTGAGCGTGTGTTTTTGACACAATACACAATACAGTTCTGCTTTGATGCCTGGTCTACTTTTGCATACCCCAACTCTGACTCCCTGAAGCATCAGTAAGGGATCTGTAAGTGTGGGAGGGGGGGGGGGGGGGGGGGGGGGGGGGGCTTGGGAGAGGGGGGGGCCCTAGGGAGGGAGGGGGGGTCTGTGGGGGGTCCAGGGGTCTGTTAGTCATGCCATCTCGGCCCGCAGTGTCCTCCAGGGGCCCCTTGTGATGGATGGCTTGTTGCACAGACCCTGCTCTATCACACTAATGGAGTGGCTACAGCCCTAATAGGCCTTCAGATGGGGAGAGAGAGCATTACAATGTGCAACGGGCTTCTCTCTTTTTCATTATTCTACAATAATGCAGTCGTCCCCCCCCTCTTCCCCAAACCTCTCTCCTCCCTCCTCCTCCCCTCCACCACCCTCCATTCTCTACCTCCCCCCTCCCTCTCCTAGGGGGAGGAGTCTCATCTGGCCCCACCTGGCCTACACCCCCTTCCTCCCCCCTCCTCCCTGTCTTTGGGGGAGGAGCCAGGGCTGGCCCCACCTGGCCTGCCCCCGGCAGCCCTGCGCTCCGCCCCGTTTATTCATCATTCACTTAGGCAGCTTTTAAATCAATCACCTGCCAGCACACTCAGAACCTGCGGCCAAGGCGGCCATTAGTCTTTCACTGGGCGACAGAGTGACTCGCATACGTCTGTCTCAGAGCCGGAGACTTGCAATAAACATGCGTGCACGGTGGATGCCAGACAGGTGCATATGCGCTGTGGTGCGTGTGCTAGAGAGAGAGAGAGAGAGAGAGAGAGAGAGAGAGAGAGAGAGAGAGAGAGAGAGAGAGAGAGAGAGAGAGAGAGAGAGAACGACCGCGTACATGTGTACATGTGTGTCAGGGGCACTGCAGGTCTCTCTGCTCTGTGCAGCATGGTGCCTGGTTCTGCCTGGGTTATTGATGTGAGCCGTGTGTGCATGGCATTGGAGACGGAAGGGCCCATTTGTTAAAGGTATGCTTGCCTAGGCAGTATCCTATTAGCAGAAAGCACTTCACATCACACTGCAGGGGCTACGCAGCATTCATCAAGGGCATGTTCTCCCTGCATAGTCAATGACAGGACCCACAGCCCAAGCTCTTCATCAGGATCTGGCCGCTATGCCGACGCAGTCCCAGACGCAGCGGTCAGCCAGAGACAGGAAGTGATGTCGTTTGCTCCGTAGCGCAACCGGAGAGTGAAGAGTGGCCAATGCCACGCTGACCGGAGTCTTTGACACTAATGTCGGGAAGGTAAATAATGGCAATCTGAAGGAGGGAGTGTTGATTTGAAACAGCTTGCTGGCTGGAATGTGCTGTTGTCGACGACTGTATGGTGATTGGCTACTGTATGGTGATTGGCTGTTTGGGTTCCTGTTGCGTTTGTTTGTTTGTTATTTTTCTTTTCACCTGGTCAGTGTGGATCTGGCTGAGAATGACTCATTCTCTGCCTCCACAGGAGTACAGGTTTGGGGGGAATGAAGACAGTGTCTCGTCTCTCTCTCTTTCTCTCTCTCTCTCTCTCTCTTTCTCTCTCTCTCTCTCTCTGTCTCTCTCTCTCCTGTCTCTCTCCTCTCTCTGTCTCTCTCTCCCCTCTCTCTCTCTCTCTGTCTCTCTCTCTCTGTCTCTCTCTCTCTCTTTTCTTTCTCCTTTGCTTTTTTCCCCCTCTTTTTATTCCCCCCACCTCTCTCTCTCTCTCTCCCTCTCTCCTTCCTTCATCTCTAGATGCAAGATCAATAAAGGATTCTTCTTGCTGTTCTTTGCTCTCACACGTACACAAAAAAATAAGACAGAGCAGCCCTTGAAGACAGATATGATGTTTCTTGGTGTGGCTGTTTGTGAGATGATTACGTAAGTGTTCTGTCCGACCGTGTCCAGGGTGAACTGATGCTGAGGTCTGTCTCTCTCCCCCCAGGCAGAGCTCTCTCCCTGGGGCAGGAGTTGCGTGTAGATCCCCCCCCTTTCCAGGCAGACAGACGTGGAGACTGATTCACAATGTAACTGACTCATCTCTGAGTCATGACCTAGTGAATCGAGAGAAGCTTTGCTCAACTTGTGACGCTTGCTTACCTCACAATACCGAAACGCATTTCACAGTCGCAAAAACTGATTTGAAACTCACGCAAATGGGTGTTTTGTTATTTCGTTCATCCGATACTGCCGGTGTTCTAGTTATGAAAGCGTCCCTCCTGTGACAAACAGAATGCTGTTGGAAGCAATATTGTTTTTCAAAGCTCTGCATTTAAATGAGTACGAATTGAAGACCAACTGTGTTCGCTAACATGAGTCCTGCCGGCTTCCATCTCCATGAAAGCGCGAGCTGTGTGTTGTCGCATGCTGATTTCGAAGGAGCTCACATGTCCTCAGAAATTTGCATATAGAGACTGTATGGTATGAGATCACACACACATGCAAGAACACACACACACACACACACACACAAAAAGAGCCGTATAGCTGGAGCTAGCAGATGTGCCCGAACTTAATCTCTTTACATGAGAACTGCAGTATTTGTCAACACAACATGAACTGTTGGCCCTGTAACTCAACGCTAATTGTTGGCAGTTTGAACAGAAGCAGCTGTAGCTGGGCCTAAGTAGCATAGCTAGCATAGTTTATTGAGCCAGCACTGTTGTTGTCAGTTCTGCTTGATCAGTTGTACTTTGTCTCCACCAGTTGGCCAACACGTTCTTCCCAACAACACACACCATGGTGTGTGGGACCAACAGTAAGAAACACACACTTCTGTTCATGGTGTGTGTGGGACCTCCACACACACCCTTACTCACACTGTATGAAACACACACTCACATTCTCCTTCTCACAATGTGGAGGGCCTCCACACACAGCCCTGTTCACGTTGTGGGGTACCCAAAGTGGGCCTCTGTAATTTGAATGATTACTTCAGTCTTCCAGGCGCCAGTCTCCAGATGTGATTCTCAAGCCATTTTATTATGCTGATGAGAGTTTTATCCTAATGGAAAAAGCATTAGGGTAAATATTATGCAAATAAAGAGACCTGTTCTTTCAACTCTATTTGTGGCCCAAGGGTTAGATAATGAGCTTTTATGTTTTCATGGAATGGCAATTACTGGAGCGAACCTGGCAAGTGGGAGGGGAGGGGCGGTGGAGGTGGGTTAGCGAACGTCATTCATAAGATTCAATTCACATCTGAAGAATTTACCTGAAAGACTGCAGGACTGGGCCTGACTATCAATGGAATGTTCTAGTGAGTCACCTTGCTCTCCTCGATAAGTGTAGTACAGTACGTCTCATTGAATTATACGATGTCATTAAAAACAACCGATTAGTGCAGTCATACTAGGGTTTCTATAGCGATGGTTCATCATTAATATGAACTGTTAAGACCACGTTTGATTCTGGTCATTTCAGAAATGTCAATATTTCATCATGAAGCGCCACTGAACGCATTTTTTTAAATCTGAGATATAAATACAAAGACATCGGAACAATATGGTCAAGATTATTTTGATTTGCACGCAGCTGTTCCTATTGTGTGCATTGTCCTGTATCGGGTTTGTCTATCGACGTAAAGTAAAAGGATTTATGATGGATTACGGCGTTGCCATCACACTTAAATGATTCCGAAGTCTAAAAGCTTATAATAATTCTTGGCATTGATTTCTGAGGCAGCTTTGAATAAGAGTTTAATGTTTTGAGGGAATAACAATTAATTTGCGAAGCTGATTGATGTCAGGAGGACTCATTTTACCCCCCAGAAATAACAGCTTCTGACACCTTCAACAGCAACCTACATTTTACAGTCGGCTATAATCTCATTAGAGGCTGTGCATTTATAGTCGGTTTAAGCAACTGAATCAATCTTCCCATGTCTGGGCTGTATGGAACTACATGGACACCAAATCCCATTGCGAGAGAAAACGCTCTCAAATGAGATTGTCTGTGTAGAGCAGATGTTTTCAGAGGAAGGTCTTGCAGGGGAGGCTTTAGCTTAGTGGGTAGAGCATTTGGCTGTTGATTCAGAGTATGTAGGTTCAAATCCCTCCGTGTGTTGATTGTTGCATTGAACAAAACTTTGCGAGTTGCAGAGTTGTGCCTCACGAATCATTAATAATACATTTTGAATAGTCTTCAAAATGTCACCTACACCTTTTTCTCTGGTTCGTTGGCAGACACCAAATTCAAACAGTTTGAAAGAGTTTCTCACAATATAACGTAATTCCCCTCACCTTCCCCTTGAGATCTTTCCTATTAAAGCCAGCCCTCTGCTGTGTTTAAGCACGGTCATTTAAACACCCCATCCAAGCAACATGGCCGCCCACGCTCCAGGACACCACTCAGCGGGCTGCCACAGACACGCCCGGAACAAAAGCTGAGATGAGACGCTCCTGCTCGCCAGAAGCATGAATAAACACCTGAGTGGAGAGGGACGTCAGCTCGCCTGTCGGCGTGGAAACATCCGCCTGATCGGCTTTTCGGAGGCTTTGGTCTCCGACGCTCCTCTCCTGCGGCAGACGCTCCTCTTCTGCGGCAGACGGGAAGTTTCCTTGGGAAGAGCCGCTCGGGGCCGCGTGGGAGCTGCCAGGATCGAACCCGGACTGCAGGGGAGAGGGTGGGGAGCCGCCGTGGAAGGGAGAGACATGACAACGAGGAGATACCGTACCGTATAAAGTTCTTCGCCGCAACGCACGGATAGTCGCACAGTTAAAGCGGTATAACAGTCTAACAGCGTTGCACAGTTAAAGCGGTATAACAGTCTAACAGCGTTGCACAGTTAAATCGGTATAACAGTCTAACAGCGTTGCACAGCCACACAGAATGCTGTGTAGCAATCTTGCCGTATTCACAACCCGAGCAGTGTAAGTGTAAGATGTAAATAATGACGTGAAAACACGGTTGTCAAAACTGAAGACACAGTCTGCTCTATGTTGGTACAGTGTTCATATTTTTGTAGCAAGGTTACAGTAAGATATCACCGGCGCTCACTTACATGCATTCGTTAGCTCCGTGATCAGGACGTTTAACTGCAGATGATCAAAATCTCCCGTTCTGTACGATGCTTCTGATAAAAGTGTCTGCTAAATAAATACATTGTCGTTACTTTTTATTTATTATAAGGTGACCACTTGCTGAATTCTGACTGAAACCACAGTGTGCAGGTATAGTATTGTACACAGTTTCTCTCCTACAGTGATTGGTCTGTGGGGGGTCATAGAAAGCAGCCTGAGAGTGGTCTGTTCCTCTCTGTGACTGACAGACAGCAGGGAAGCACTAAAAGCATTTCCACATGCAATATTAAGGCTCAGTTAGAGAGTGCATGAAAAATACAGGTCTTGGTTCCTGGACTGGACTGAATGAGATCTCCCGGGGTTTTAAATACAGGCCTCAGTTGAAGCAAGGTCTGGTTTTTCAGAGCAAGCATCGGGGATGGGTGGAGTAGACAGCCGTGGGAATTAAATCAAGACAATTATCGTGATTTGATTTGGTTGATAGGAATGGTGAATGGAATATCTTTTTTTTTACCTTGAAAATGAAAACATACGGAGGTTTTTCACTTGGCAAGGAGAAGCTTTGTGGATGAGTCCATGCTCCAGCTTCAAGGTCAGCCTGTTTGAGTGGAGGTTATCCTTTTCAGCTTGATCACTAAGCAAACCTTTCTTGAAAACTTATATTACATAACCTTGATACATGAAATGCACAGTAGAGTAGCCAATAAAACCACAATCAAGGTAAAAAATACATGGAAATCCAGCAGTCCTTATTATATCAGTACCCAGTACTGGAGAGTACAGGGTGACTGTAGAACAAGCCGTGTGTGGACAACAAAGGCATGGCAGTGTTTACACCTCGGACTCTTAGAACAAGAGGTCTCGAAACATCCCCATGCTCTTCAGGGCACTGGCAGTTAAAAAGAGAGCTCTCGTAACTCCTGTTCATGAAAGCGAGAGGATCTGGGAGGACGAGTGTAGAGATCAGCTGGGGAGCCTTGGAAAGCTTCTCCAGATGAGGGCTGTTTACTGTTTTCCCCGTCGCTCCGCACAGGCCTCTGGTGCTGCCTTGATCAAACACTTTGTCAGTTACCTTGGTTACCAGTCCTCCACCAACCCCACTCCCCACCCTTCCGCCCCCCCACCCTCCCCCATGTTTCTACTGTCAGCATTTTGAGATGGCTGTGAAAAAAGATGAGATATCCTCGCCAACCAAAGCTGTCAGCCCACCCTCCTGTAGCCTTGCTGTGAGGAACAATTCCTAATCCTGAAGAACCATAACATTCCAGAAATAACATTTTCCGATGCTATTAATTACAAGAATGAAGACAAATGTTTATCTGGTTGTTAGTCTAGTGTCTTTGGGAACTGTTTGCCCTGATGGTAAGACCAGATCTGTTGTCTCACAAAGACTATTTTACTAGTTCTACGAAGAAGAGGAGCTCAAGGAAAACCGGACCTGGTCGCACTCGAGCTCTGAATCCTCCTCCCTCGAGCACGTCTCCAGACTCGACCGTAGCTTGATTTACGAGCCGAATCAATACGGCGAAACAAGACAGCGGCAGACTTTTAGAGGCGCTGGGTTACTTTTGATGGGACAGCTTTCTGAAGAGGACCTCCAGTAAAACGATGCGTCCGACAGCAGCAGCTCACGGCTCAAAGGTCCGGAGAGCCTGGGCTCTGCTTCTCCTGGAGCTGTTGTTCACCTTCCGAGCGACTGCAGCTCAGTCTAGATTTCAAGTCTTCGTTTGAAGAGAAAGAACTCCTATTTGAGACCCAGCAGCTATGGTGTGTGTGTGTCTGTGTGCGTATGTGTGTGTGAGGTACCTTCGCATAAACTGGTGGAGGGGTTATCCGGTTTGAGCAGCCTACATGAACATGAAGTCCATGTTAGTCAGAGGCCACCAAGGAGACGAAAATAACACTTCAGAGTTCGTTCCATTTACATTAATTTATGAGCAATGTCGTAGCTGTGGGATTCAGACCAGAGCAGCAGGTTGGGTGATGGGGGGCCTCGGGGGGGGGACGGTTACAGTGACTGATCCCTGCAGATGTTAGCCAACGCGCGCGTGTGTGTGCGTGTGTGTGTGTGCGTGTGTGTGTGGAGTACGGTGTGGGAGTCTCACGTCGGCTCTCAGGGGAACAGCAGGGGGGCCAAGCAGAGAGGAGGATGGTGTGTGACACCATCAGTAGTCATATCACATCACTGGGGGCCAACTGCAATCTTCAGCTGCTCAGTGCCAGGAGAGTATAGGCAGAGTTTGGGAGAGGGGGAGGAGGAGGGGAGAAGAGGATAGAGGAGTGGGGGAGAATTGCAGCAGACACCTCCATTAATAGGCAAGGGGTAGGGGAATGGTGGTGTGAGGGAAGGATGGAGGGTGGTATAGGGGTGTGGGGTGGTGAGAGTATGGGATATGAGAGGGGGAGGGTGGATGGGCAGGATGTAGAGAAGGGGGGAGTGGAGGGGTATGGAGGGGAGGGATCTCCACACAGGGAATAGGAAAAATTCCACCAGGCCGATAAAATCACAAAGCCAACATAACATCTCCTTGTCCAGCAATGAATGGCAAGTGCAGGGCCTGGAAAAATACGATTCATTGTTTTTCACGGCTGTAAAACAATTGTCTCTGCAGCGTAAAGCAATATGAAGAGAAAATAGGAATCACCCCTGGTAACACGCTGGACTTGGGTTATCTTGAGTCGGAAAGCGCTGACAGATAACTTTTTTGCTTGTTGCCACTAATCAAATAGGATTGAACATTTCTCAGTTTTATGTCAACTTCAATATCTCCATGCTCCACAATCGTAAAATAACATTCTAAGGTCTGCCAGGCATGCCAGTTTAATTACTGTCACATGATCAGAAACATTTGTGATAGAACTGTTGGAATCAAATGTACCTAAAATAACAAGGAATGGTAATCTCATTGGGATTCTGTGGAAAATTCTGGAAGACCGTGGTGGATTAGTTAAAGGAAAGACAGAAGGAGTCAGAGACAGAGATGAAAAGCCCGGCTCTTGAACAGAGTACATTCTCTTCTCTTTGAAATGCTTTCACTCTCAATATTTTCCCAATGTGATGATTTGGTCTCATTACTTTCGTTTTGTGGTTTGGTAATGGCATGGAGGTGCTCTGGAGTAAAAAAAACTCGGTTAAAACCCCTCTCATCAAGCTCTGTCAGTCAAAGACCATTACAATGCTGCCCTTTATTCAGCATGATGTGTAATACTGGCAGAACCGTTAAGGACCTAGTGTTCCTGTTGTCTTGGTGATTGTGACATCATGAGCTTTTCAATACCACAGGGACAGGTGATTGGCTGTCCTCACGCACACGTCTGGAGAGCGTCACCTCAGAAGGTCCAACCATCTTTCAGAATCTGAATCAGCAACAGCTTTATTTCTGATTCTGGTTCTGAAACATGGTTGGACCTTCTGAGGTTTATAGGAAGACGTTGAAATGTTGAATATTGACATTTGTTCTTAAGACATCTAGGAGTGTGTACAGTTTGAACGGTATACAACAGTAATAATGTAGGCCTACTTATTTAACAGACCCTTCATCCAAAGTGGCGTACAGTGCAGCACTTCAAACTGGGACCTCTTGATCTGCTTCCAAGTGCTCTAACCACAGAGCCATACCCTCCTTACATACATGCTTTGTTTGGAACATGCCACGACTGCAAGACGTGATATGTAATATGTATATACGGAAAATAATACAACGTTTTTTAGTCTATTTGGTTATATTCTACTCAAGATTCAAGACCCAGCTCTTGAACAAATTCCTGGTGTTTCCTCTGCTGATCTCTCCCCCATGTAGCCTCTGCTGGTCTTTCCCCCATGTAGTTTTTCCCTGCAGTCTCACTGTTAGGCAATGTTACTTCAAAGGCACATAAGGTAAGAGTTGTTCAGTAAGCAAATGAGTTTTGTTTCCTATAAACATGTTTTGTAAGCTAATGAGACCCTCTGAGAGATGTTTAGCAGTGCCAGTGGAAAGGTGATTTCTCATTTTGGAGCGGCCCACTACTTTCCAGCCAATTATGTTCCAGCAATCCTGTTCCAGCCAATCGCCTTCAGCGAGGCGGGCCTTCCTCCTTGTCTTATTGTGTGAAACTACTGTCAATCAATGTCAAGCTGGAGGAAAGCAAGGAAGATCAGACAACGAATTGGGGCATCAATCAAATTTATTATATAATGTTACCCAGTGGAGCTTTAACCTTTGGCAATGTTTCCGTGTGTGTTTCTGTGTGTGTGTGTGTGTGTGTGTGTGTACGAGGAGACAGAGGAAAGTATCTGTGTGTCACTTACCAGGCAAGGTGAACAATAATACTAAAATCTTAGATGCAGTGCAACTACAACACATGTATTACTGCGGTGCAGTGCAGTATACTGTTGCCCAGTTGTAGAGTATCCGACTGCAGATCAAAAGATCCCAGGCTCAGATGTCGGGTGGGATGAACACATCTGGGAATTCAATAAATGGATCTTAAATAATGAAACCCAGTGCTTGCTCACATTTTCAAACATAATTAAATCTTTCTATTCTTCTCATTAAGTCCTTGACCAAGTGTGTGCACACACATTAAGTCCTTGACCAAGTGTGTGCACACACATTAAGTCCTTGACCAAGTGTGTGCACACACATTAAGTCCTTGACCAAGTGTGTACACACACATTAAGTCCTTGACCAAGTGTGTACACACACATTAAGTCCTTGACCAAGTGTGTACACACAACGTATAAGAAAGCCAACTTGCTAGGGTTCCAAGATTTTGTTATGTGTTTCCATCTATGCTTCATCAAAGAATATGTTTCAAGAGATTTCAATTGTTTGGCATCATCATGGCAGTGTATTTACATGCTTTTTGATGTCTCCCAGACTCATATCAATAGTGGCCTGCGCTGCTTTGATCTGACTTTCACACCTCATTGAGGCAGAGATGTTATAGAGGTGTGCGTGTCTTTTTTCCCTCAGTCGCTGTCTCACTTCATTGTAATTGTTGCCACTGGTTACCACAACAGCAAAAACCCCTTCTCCTTTTATCAGGATGATTGATCGTGGATGGAGTCTGGAGGGTACGACAGATTAGCTTCCCTAGCGCTAAAACTTTTATATTTACATCTAAATCAAATGTATCTTAACACAGTACTGTACATTTGAATTATATTTATCGTTCTTACACAATTGGAAGTGTAATCAAAATCTTTGACTATAAACTGTACAGAGTATGCTTGTACTTATACTTTGAGAGTACACTTTAATTTGAATGTTTTTTCGCCTGGATACCTGGGTCGATTCTAACAATATATCTGTGGCCAGTACTCCTACACATGACTGACGATGATTTAACGTGTAATAATGTTTGCAGTCATTACTCCTGTAAATGCCAACTCCTCCATGTTCCTGTGAGGGGGTGCATGGGGTCAAATCATAGACATATATACACTCTTGGTATTTGTAAAATTCTAGAAGTCCACAAAGAAATGCATTTGTAGCTATGGGCGACAGTTACTCCATAATTACTCAACAATGGTTGTTAAGGCTTAAAGCAGTTTTATGGATCAAATGATAAAACAGCCCACTTCTAGTTACCTTTACATATCAGGAAACCGTCCAATTCAGACAGGAGAAATGCTTCCTTTTTAATGAGAACAAGACTTTTTATACGTATACACAAGGCGATGGTCCAGCCTTGGAACTGAAATCACTCCTGTACATTCGAACCTCCCTGTTACCTGACATGTTACCGTGGCAACATGCATGTCACACAGGAAACACGGAAGGAAAAAAAGAAAGAAAGAATTCCCAGATTGTCGTCTCAGCTGACATGATTTATCAGAGTGTGAAGTTCTGTTCCTTCAGGCTTCTTTTGCTTGGTGATGCATAATGCCTGGGGGCAGTGTACCACAGTATCTACACATTCTATTAAACGATCCTGTAATCCTCACGGCCAAAAGCAATATCATTAGCCGAACCTGCACAGGGTTAGCCGTCATCAGGGCAGATGTATATCTCCATCAGCTTTTGTTTGAGTAGCAAACGCATGAAATGCCACAGGAAGCAATCCAGTTTATGCTCTTCCCGTTTAATCAATAGACTGCCTCATCTTCCTCCTGGCACTGGAAACATCCCATCACAATAGAGACAGAGTGGATTGTATTAAACTGGATTAAATGTCATCTGAGCAATCTAGAACATTACACATTACGAACCCCACCTCCTTCAGTCTCACGAGACTCATTTGGGTTCAATGGAAACTGGCTTCAGAACGGGCAGAGAATACGAGGTAGGGCTGTATTGACATAGGGGATATTTAATTATGATAAGTAAGGGAAATCAAATTTATCATGCAATTTTTTTTATTGATTAATTCAAATCTTTTTTTTCTCTTTACAGCCGGTGAATGAAATGAGGACCAGGATGATGACAGGATGATGACAGGTTGATGACAGGAATACTGAGAACCAGGATGATGACAGGATGATGACAGGAATACTGAGGACCAGGATGATGACAGGATGATGACAGGATGATGACAGGAATACTGAAGACCAGGATGAGGACCAGGATGATGACAGGATGATGACAGGATGATGACAGGAATACTGAGGACCAGGATGATGACAGGATGATGACAGGATGATGACAGGAATACTGTAGACCAGGATGAGGACCAGGATGATGACAGGATGATGACAGGATGATGACAGGAATACTGAGGACCAGGATGATGACAGGATGATGACAGGAATACTGTAGACCAGGATGATGACAGGATGATGACAGGATGATGACAGGAATACTGTAGACCAGGATGAGGACCAGGATAATGACAGGATTCATCCACACTCCCCCCATCCACCCCTCCTCCTGCCCCATCAACCCCCATAAACTCCCTTCTACCCCAACCACCAACCGTTCTTCAGAACTTGCAGAATTGCTGGACTCACTACTGAAACCTCCCCCAAATAGAAATATGAAAAACATGCCAGTTAGACTTCCCCTGGAGCATGGAGAAAGATGGTGGTGTTTCTGAGCCTCTGCAAATTGAAGGGACTTTGCTTTTTCTCTCTTCTTTTTAAGAACCCAGGCGGTCGGCCAGATCCTGATTGCATAATTTGAAACCAGTCTTGATCAACTCTGAATGCACTCCCTCTCTCTCTCTCTCTCTCTCTCTCTCTCTCTCTCTCTCTCTCTCTCTCTCTCTCTCTCTCTCTCTCTCTCTCTCTCTCTCTCTCTCCCTCTCTCTCTCTCTCTTTCTCTCTCCCTTTGTCTCTTTCAAGTAATTTTTCCTCTCTCTCCCTCTCCCCCCCCCCCCCCCCACACCCCTCCCCTTTCTCTCTCCCCTTTCTCTTGCCCCTCCCTCTTTTTCCCTATCTGTCATTGGGTGTGCTCCTACTGATTCGGTCCTTTGAATCTCGTTCAGTAAAATTAACAAATCTTTTTTTGAGTCATTCGTTCATTTCAACGGGGGGGGGGGGGATACGTGTTTGCCATCCACTGAAAACCACTGTATCATATTCTCATGTAGGTTAGTGCATGACATGTGCACCAGCAGATACTATTTTAAAATAAATTCCTGCATTATAATAATAATAATAAATAATGTATCATGACAGTTTGTGTGATTTGGTAATTTATTATCACACTAGCATTTAATTATCACGGCAAACAATTACACTGCACTAAACTGTAAGTGTAAATGTAAAGTGAAAATAACAAAACCAGTTTGTTATAAAATACAATGCGGGTCACGTGAAAAAAGGATCCAAAGACTCGTAGAAAGACCGAGTCGGGAATTGAACGAATCGTTCGTTTCCTCTAGCTACCACTACAGAGCCTATGCAGGTCACGTGAAAAATGATCCAAAGACTCGTTGAAAGACCGAGTCGGGAAATGAACGAATCGTTCCCTCTAGTGTTTCCTCTAGCTACCACTACAGAGCCTATGCAGGTCACGTGAAAAATGATCCAAAGACTCGTACCCGAAGACCGAGTCGGGAAATGAACGAATCATTTCTGTTTACTTGGACGAGCCTATGCAACAGTCCTGATTCTCGGCCAAGAGAAAATGAACAAATCACTCTTTGAGAGGACTCGTTACTCCCGAGTCCTTGTAAGGATTTGTTCAAAATGAATGAATCGTTCACGAACGACACATCACTAATAAGCAGTAAATAGCTTATTTTAGTTAAGAATCTGCAGTGTCACTTGGCGTGGGGCCCCATTTTCGTCAAGTGACGCAAGATCAGCGGCGTTTGAGGGGCCCCTAAACATTTAAATATATTAGTACATCACAGTAAAAAAAATTACGTTTACTTCTTGAAGTACTTACATTAATTGAAAGTGCACTTGAAAGTATTGTAAAGTATACTTTGAGGTACTTTAGGAAGTATACTTCATGAACTGAAAGTGCACTACACAAGTTACTTTACAGTATTCAAAAGTAAACTTCAAATACACTATAAGTTTACTTTAAAGTATACTAAATTACCTAAAAAGTGGGCCAATTCAGTTTACTTAGTACAAAAATTGTATATAAATAAGTACACTGCTAGTATACTTTAAGTACCATGATAATAGTATACTTTTTTATACTAAGTATACTTACAAAATAA
>NW_027120546.1:0-19623 GCF_038355195.1 Osmerus mordax | reverse complement strand
GGAGTTAATGTCCACTAGGTGTGTGTGTGTGCAGGGGAGTTAATGTCCACTGGGTGTGTGTGTGTGCAGGGGAGTTAATGTCCACTGGGTGTGTGTGTGTGCAGGGGAGTTAATGTCCACTGGGTGTGTGTGTGTGCAGGGGAGTTAATGTCCACTGGGTGTGTGTGTGTGCAGGGGAGTTAATGTCCACTAGGTGTGTGTGTGTGCAGGGGAGTTAATGTCCACTAGGTGTGTGTGTGTGCAGGGGAGTTAATGTCCACGGGTGTGTGTGTCCAGGGGAGTTCGGGGAGGTGTGTCGGGGCAGGCTGCAAGTTCCAGGCAGGAAGGAGAACTACGTAGCCATCAAGACCCTGAAGGGTGGCTACACAGACAAGCAGAGGCGGGACTTCCTGTCTGAGGCGTCAATCATGGGCCAGTTCCAGCACCCCAACATCATCCACCTGGAAGGAGTCATCACCACCTCCTGTCCTGTCATGATCCTCACTGAGTTCATGGAGAACGGAGCGCTGGACGCCTTCCTCAGGGTAGGAGAGGGAGGAGGCAGGAGGGAGGGAGGGGGAGGGAGAGGAGGGGGACGGGGGAGAGGAGGAAGAGGGGAGAGGGGGGGGAAGGGGGGGTCATGGTAAATGTGTGTGTATTTAACCTGTGTATAGGTGTTTGTGTGTATGGTGTGTGTGTGTTTATGATGTGTGTGTGTGTGTCTCCTCTCTCCAGCTGAATGATGGCCAGTTCACTCCTATCCAGCTGGTGGGCATGCTGCGTGGTATCGCCTCAGGTAGGACGAGAGTGTGTGTACACGTCTGACCGGTGTGTGTATCTAACCTGTGTGTGTGTATCTAAACTGCATGTGTTTTCGTGTGTGTGTATAACCTACATGTGTGTAACCTCCGTTTGTGTGTGTGTATCCATCCTTTGTTGTGTATGTAACCTGTGTGTGTGTGTGTGCAGGTATGAAGTACCTCTCTGAGATGAGCTTCGTGCACCGTGACCTGGCTGCTCGTAACATCCTGGTGAACAGTAACCTGGTCTGCAAGGTGTCTGACTTCGGCCTGTCACGCTTCCTGCAAGAGAACTCCTCCGACCCCACCTACACCAGCTCGCTGGTATGCCCCCTAACTGCCGCTCTATCTGCCCCTAACTACCCCTCTATCTGTCCCTGACTACCCCTCTACCTGCCCCTGACGACCCCTCTATCTGCCCCTGACGACCCCTCTATCTGCCCCTGACTACCCCTCTATCTGCCCCTGACTACCCCTCTGCCCCTGACTACCCCTCTATCTGCCCGACTACCCCTCTATCTGCCCCTGACTACCCCTCTATCTGCCCCTGACTACCCCTCTATCTGCCCCTGACTACCCCTCTATCTGCCCGACTACCCCTCTATCTGCCCCTGACTACCCCTCTATCGACCTCTAACTACCCCCTCATGTCACATTTTGGAGTGTAACTTGTGGCCCTGCCCCCTCCAGGGAGGGAAGATTCCTATTCGCTGGACGGCTCCAGAGGCCATCGCCTACAGGAAGTTCACCTCGGCGTCAGATGCCTGGAGCTACGGAATCCTCATGTGGGAAGTGATGTCATACGGAGAGAGGCCTTACTGGGACATGAGCAACCAGGACGTGAGTGTGTGAGACTATTATACTGTATATTATACTGTATATTATTATACTGTATATTATTATACTGTGTATTATACTGTATATTATACTGTGTATTATTATACTGTATATTACACTGTGTATTATACTGTATATTATACTGTGTATTATTATACTGTATATTACACTGTATTATACTGTGTATTATTATACTGTATATTATACTGTGTATTATACTGTATATTATATTGTGTATTACTATACTGTATATTATTATACTGTATATTACACTGTGTATTATACTGTATATTATACTGTGTATTATACTGTATATTATACTGTGTATTACTATACTGTATATTATTATACTGTATATTATTACACTATATTATTATACTGTATATTATTATACTGTGTATTATACTGTATATTATACTATATATTATACTGTGTATTATACTATATATTATACTGTGTATTATACTGTATATTATACTGTGTATTATTATACTGTGTATTATTATACTGTATATTATTATACTGTATATTATTATACTGCATATTATTATACTGTGTATTATACTGTATATTATACTGTGTATTATACTGTGTATTATTATACTGTGTATTATTATACTGTGTATTAAACTGTATATTATTATACTGTATATTATTTAAATGTATATTATACTGTATATTATTATACTGTGTATTATACTGTATTATTATACAGTATATTATACTGTGTATTATTATACTGTATAATATTATATCGTAATACTGTGTCTACATTATTATAGTAAATTAATCTACTGTAATATTGTTGTATATTATGATGGTATATCATTATACTGTCCTTTCGTGTCTATAGTATTATGGTCTGTTGTCTACAGTATTATGGCATGGCGTCATGGCTATGGCGTGAAATTAGTGCCAGGAGAGCGAGCTCTGTAAAAACGATTTGTAACTTGCAAAAAAGATTTGTGTCTCTGTAGAAAATGATTTGTGTACTTGCAAAAAAAAGTTGTGTGTCTCCGTAGAAGAAGGCGGGAACACTGCTCCCAAAACCATCTAAGCCAATCAAATATAGCCATTTCTGTGTCTAGTATCATTGGACATTTTCGTCTGTCTATCACACAAAGAACGTCAGCGAATAAGAACAAAACTAGAATGCTGATGATTTCAATGGCGAGTCATTTGGTAAGTAGTTCAAAATATCCATGGGGCATGTATCTTTAATGCAACATTTAAAGATTATTCGGTTAGCGGTTGGTTTTGGGAGCAGTGTTCCCGCCTTCTTCTACGGAGACACACAACTTTTTTTTGCAAGTACACAAATCATTTTCTACAGAGACACAAATCTTTTTTGCAAGTTACAAATCGTTTTTACAGAGCTCGCTCTCCTGGCACTAATTTCACGCCATACATGGCGCCCTGATGTGTCAACATTATGATGGTATGTGGTCTACAGTATGATGGTATGTCGTCATGGCGCCCGTGTCCCCCAGGTGATTAACGCGGTGGAGCAGGACTACCGGCTGCCCCCGCCCCCGGACTGCCCCGCCCCCCTGCACGGCCTCATGCTGGACTGCTGGCAGAAGGAGCGCTCTGCACGGCCCCGCTTCACCGGCCTGGTCGCCTCACTCGATAGGCTGATACGAAACCCCGCCTCCCTCAAGGCCTCCAGCCCGAAGGCCCTGGGTAAGAGAGGGGGGGGAGGAGGGGAAGCATAATGTGTGTGTATGTTTCAAAGGTCTTATCCAAAAGCCCCCCTTTCTAACCCTTTCATTTCCCTCAACTCACACACTGTCAACACATTACTGTAACACACCCCACACACTGTATATACACTCAGACATTTACATTTACATTTATTCATTTAGCAGACGCTTTTATCCAAAGCGACTTCCAAGAGAGAGCTTTACAAAGTGCATAGGTCACTGATCATAACAACAAGATAGCCAAAAAACATCGCGAGTAGCCAAAACATGAAGCACACATTGTGAACAACCAAAGTAAGTGCCAAAGGGAAGAACCATAAGAGCATGTAGTTAAACAAGTTACAATTAAACAACATGAACAGCTATAAGTGCAAGTGTACCTGTGGAAAAAAGCAAGCAACAGTAATAAAACAATATATCACAGCGAGAATAGAAATTTAAATCAGTTACCACTAACCAGGTCAGGTGGCTGAGCGGTGAGGGAATCGGGCTAGTAATCCGAAGGTTGCCAGTTCGATTCCCGGTCATGCCAACTGACGTTGTGTCCTTGGGCAAGGCACTTCACCCTACTTGCCTCGGGGGAATGTCCCTGTACTTACTGTAAGTCGCTCTGGATAAGAGCGTCTGCTAAATGACTAAATGTAAATGTAAATGTAACCACAAGAGCAACAAGTCTCTAAGCAAGAGTCATTGTGATCCTTGAGGAAACTAACATCGGGTCAAGCAACCGTTCCTAAGTACCGTTGTACTCCCGGAACAAGTGCGTCTTGAGCCTTTTCTTGAAGGTGGAGAGACAGTCAGTGTCTCTGATGGAGGTGGGGAGTTGATTCCACCACTGGGGGGCCAGACAGGAGAAGAGCTTGTGTTGGGACCGGGCGGTCTTGAGCGGTGGGACCACCAGGCGGTTGTCTGAAGAAAACCGTAGGTGACGGGTGGGGGTGTAAGGCTGCAGGAGAGACTTGATGTAGACAGGTGCAGTCCCGTTCACTGCTCGGAAGGTCAATACCAGGGTCTTGAATCTGATACGGGCCATGATAGGTAGCCAGTGGAGAGAGATGAGGAGCGGGGTAACATGGGAGCGTCTGGGTAGATTGTAGACCAGGCGGGCCGCCGCGTTCTGAATCCTCTGAAGAGGGCGGGTTGCACATGCTGGGAGACCAGCGAGCAGCGAGTTGCAATAGTCCAACTTAGAGAGGACGAGTGCTTGGACTAGCAGCTGGGTGGAGTGCTCAGACAGGTATCTCCTGATCTTCCGGATGTTGTAGAGGGTGAATCTACACGACCGGGAGACCGCAGCAATGTGGGCCGTGAGGGAGAGCTCGTCGTCCATGGTAACCCCAAGGTTCCTGGCAGAAGATGAAGGGGTCACCGTCGCAGATCCCAGGGTGATTGAGAGATCGTGGGAGATGGAGGGTTTAGCCGGGATGATGAGAAGTTCTGTTTTGGCGAGGTTCAGCTGGAGGTGGTGCTCGGTCATCCAGGCGGAGATGTCTGTGAGGCAGGCCTCAATCCTAGCTGAGATCCCCGGATCGGTCGGGGGGAACGACAGGTACAGCTGCGTGTCGTCAGCGTAGCAGTGGTAGGAGAAGCCATGGGAGGTGATGATTGGTCCAAGTGAGGTGGTGTACAGAGAGAAGAGGAGGGGTCCAAGGACGGAGCCCTGTGGGACACCAGTGGAGAGCTGGCGAGGGCCTGACAGTTTGCCTCCCCAGGAAACCTGGTAGGATCTTCCCGACAGGTAGGATGAGATCCACTGGAGTGCAGTGCCAGTGATGCCCATCTCAGAAAGTCTGGCGAGCAGGATCTGGTGGTTAACCGTATCAAACGCTGCAGAAAGGTCCAGCAGAATGATAACGGATGACCTGGAAGCCGCTCTGGCAGACTGGAGGGCAGTGGTGACTGAAAGGAGGGCAGTCTTGAAGCCCGATTGGTTGGGGTCAAGCAGGTTGTTCTGAGAGAGAAAGTTAGACAGTTGGTTAGATACAGCACGTTCAATTGTTTTTGAAAGGAAGGGTAACAGTGATACCGGTCTGTAGTTCTGGAGAACGGCAGGGTTAAGGGAGGGTTTTTGAGTAGAGGGGTAACTCTAGCCTGTTTGAAGGCAGAGGGGAAGGTGCCAGAGGTGAGAGAGGAGTTTAGGACATGGAGAAGAAAAGTTATGATGGAGAGGGAGATGGTTTGAAAGAGAGGGGAGGGTATAGGATCAAGGGGACAGGAGGTGGGGCGATGAGAGAGAATGAGGTCAGAGATCTCTGCCTCAGACAGGGGAGAAAAAGAGTTTAGACATTTAGTTGGGTCAGTCATGGAGGGTGAGAGGGTAGGAAAGGTGGGTTTAGGGAACCGACTGCTAATGTCTGCGACTTTTTTCTCAAAGAAGGAGGAGAAGTCGTCTGCTGTCAGGGTGGAGGGAGGGGGTGGGGGAGGTGGGTTAAGAAGGGTGGAGAAGGTAGAGAAAAGTTTGTGGGGGTTTGAGGCAGAGTTAATTTTGTTCAGAAAGTAGAGGGTTTTAGCACCAGTTATGTGAGAAGAGAAGGATTTGAGGAGGGAGTGATACTTCTCAAGGTCCAGACCGCCTTTGGACTTGCGCCATCTCCTCTCGGCTGCCCGAAGGGTGGGCTGTTCTTCACGAATAACATCCGTAAGCGACGGGCAGGAGGGAGAAGATCGTGAAGGCCTGGTTGACAGGGGACAGAGAGAGTCAAGTGATGCAGTTAAAGTGGTTAACAAGGTGTCGGTGGCAGTGTTAGTGGGGTGGGACGAGAACTCGTCAATGGGTGGGAGGGAGGATGTTACAATAGAGGAGAAATGGGAGGGGGATAGGGAGCGGAGGTTGCGCCGGAAAGTTACAAGGGGAGGGGAGGTAGAAGGAGTTGGAGGGAGAGAGATAGAGAATTGGATAAAGTAGTGATCAGAAATATGCAGTGGGGTTACAGAGGTTAAGTCAGTGATACAGTTACGTGTCAGGATGAGGTCTAGCTGTTTGCCTGCCTTGTGGGTCGCCGGTGTGCTCAGCAGCGTCAGGTCGAAGGAGGTCAGGAGAGACAAGAAGTCGACGGCCTGAGTTCCTTGGAGGTGGATGTTGAAGTCCCCAAGGACTACCAGGGGGGTTCCATCATCCGGGAGGACGCTGAGGAGCATGTCCAGCTCCTCCACAAAGTCGGCTAGCGGGCCTGGTGGGCGATAAAGAACAATTAAGCATGCTTTGATAGGATCAGTTAGCATCGTATAATGGTGTTCAAATGATTTGGCAGTAACAGGGAGTGGTGTGGATGTGTATTTAATATGTGGGGAAAGAAGCAACCCTGTCCCACCACCCCGCCCGGTTGAGCGGGGTGAGTGAGTGAAGGAGTGGTTGACGGAGAGAGCAGCTGGAGTTGCAGTGTTCTCTGGGCGGATCCATGTCTCTGTCAGCGCAAGGGCATGAAGAGAAGCATGAGATGCAAACGCTGGGATGAAGTCTGCCTTGTTCACAGCAGACTGGCAGTTCCAGAGCCCTATAGAAAGAGAGAGGGCAGGTGGAGAAGATCTGGATAGGTAGTGAAGGTTAGAAGTTGACCGTATATACTTTGTGATATATCTACGAGTAGTGTAATGAACGGGAATGCTGAAGAAACACATGCTAGCTATGAATATGTTCTAGGTGGATTAGAATACAAATAGGGTGATGCTTATCAGAAGAGGTGATCCGCCTCGTCGGCGGACTCCCCCAGGTAGACTCCCTGTCTTTGTTCGACCGAGTCTTCGTGCACCGAGGCTGCCAGACGAGGCTGCCTCTGCAGTGCTACTCGCCTAAATATGCTAAAGGCGCAGCTGACAATCGCCCTAATTATGTAAACAAAGCCAGGGTCTCACTCGGCGGCAAGTACCCTGAAACTCGATCTCTAGCTAGCTACCTATTGACCAATTTAGCTGCTATACCCTTACCCTCTGTCAAAGAGGCAACTATTTAGCAAAACACAAATGACTGAAACAAACTCTGGTTACTTACAGTCAGATGGCAGTCACGAAGTACACTCAGTAAGACACTATTAGCTCTGAATCTGATTACAGAAGTCAGGGCTGATTTAACCAAATTCTACAATGGCCCTAATTATGTAAACAAAGCCAGGGTCTCACTCGGCGGCAAGTACCCTGAAACTCGATCTCTAGCTAGCTACCTATTGACCAATTTAGCTGCTATATCCTTACCCTCTGTCAAAGAGGCAACTATTTAGCAAAACACAAATGACTGAAACAAACTCTGGTTACTTACAGTCAGATGGCAGTCACGAAGTACACTCAGTAAGACACTATTAGCTCTGAATCTGATTACAGAAGTCAGGGCTGATTTAACCAAATTCTACAATGGCCCTAATTATGTAAACAAAGCCAGGGTCTCACTCGGCGGCAAGTACCCTGAAACTCGATCTCTAGCTAGCTACCTATTGACCAATTTAGCTGCTATACCCTTACCCTCTGTCAAAGAGGCAACTATTTAGCAAAACACAAATGACTGAAACAAACTCTGGTTACTTACAGTCAGATGGCAGTCACGAAGTACACTCAGTAAGACACTATTAGCTCTGAATCTGATTACAGAAGTCAGGGCTGATTTAACCAAATTCTACAATGGCCCTAATTATGTAAACAAAGCCAGGGTCTCACTCGGCGGCAAGTACCCTGAAACTCGATCTCTAGCTAGCTACCTATTGACCAATTTAGCTGCTATATCCTTACCCTCTGTCAAAGAGGCAAATATTTAGCAAAACACAAATGACTGAAACAAACTCTGGTTACTTACAGTCAGATGGCAGTCACGAAGTACACTCAGTAAGACACTATTAGCTCTGAATCTGATTACAGAAGTCAGGGCTGATTTAACCAAATTCTACAATGGCCCTAATTATGTAAACAAAGCCAGGGTCTCACTCGGCGGCAAGTACCCTGAAACTCGATCTCTAGCTAGCTACCTATTGACCAATTTAGCTGCTATATCCTTACCCTCTGTCAAAGAGGCAAATATTTAGCAAAACACAAATGACTGAAACAAACTCTGGTTACTTACAGTCAGATGGCAGTCACGAAGTACACTCAGTAAGACACTATTAGCTCTGAATCTGATTACAGAAGTCAGGGCTGATTTAACCAAATTCTACAATGGCCCTAATTATGTAAACAAAGCCAGGGTCTCACTCGGGGGCAAGTACCCTGAAACTCGATCTCTAGCTAGCTACCTATTGACCAATTTAGCTGCTATACCCTTACCCTCTGTCAAAGAGGCAAATATTTAGCAAAACACAAATGACTGAAACAAACTCTGGTTACTTACAGTCAGATGGCAGTCACGAAGTACACTCAGTAAGACACTATTAGCTCTGAATCTGATTACAGAAGTCAGGGCTGATTTAACCAAATTCTACAATGGCCCTAATTATGTAAACAAAGCCAGGGTCTCACTCGGCGGCAAGTACCCTGAAACTCGATCTCTAGCTAGCTACCTATTGACCAATTTAGCTGCTATACCCTTACCCTCTGTCAAAGAGGCAAATATTTAGCAAAACACA
This sequence comes from Osmerus mordax, assembly GCF_038355195.1. Lineage (NCBI taxonomy): Eukaryota > Metazoa > Chordata > Actinopteri > Osmeriformes > Osmeridae > Osmerus > Osmerus mordax. The sequence continues at coordinate 10,761 of NW_027120546.1, read as the reverse complement.
AATGAATGAAACAAACTCTGGTTACTTACAGTCAGATGGCAGTAACGAAGTACACTCAGTAAGACACTATTAGCTCTGAATCTGATTACAGAAGTCAGGGCTGATTTAACCAAATTCTACAATGGCCCTAATTATGTAAACAAAGCCAGGGTCTCACTCGGCGGCAAGTACCCTGAAACTCGATCTCTAGCTAGCTACCTATTGACCAATTTAGCTGCTATACCCTTACCCTCTGTCAAAGAGGCAAATATTTAGCAAAACACAAATGAATAAAACAAACTCTGGTTACTTACAGTCAGATGGCAGTCACGAAGTACACTCAGTAAGACACTATTAGCTCTGAATCTGATTACAGAAGTCAGGGCTGATTTAACCAAATTCTACAATGGCCCTAATTATGTAAACAAAGCCAGGGTCTCACTCGGCGGCAAGTACCCTGAAACTCGATCTCTAGCTAGCTACCTATTGACCAATTTAGCTGCTATATCCTTACCCTCTGTCAAAGAGGCAACTATTTAGCAAAACACAAATGACTGAAACAAACTCTGGTTACTTACAGTCAGATGGCAGTCACGAAGTACACTCAGTAAGACACTATTAGCTCTGAATCTGATTACAGAAGTCAGGGCTGATTTAACCAAATTCTACAATGGCCCTAATTATGTAAACAAAGCCAGGGTCTCACTCGGCGGCAAGTACCCTGAAACTCGATCTCTAGCTAGCTACCTATTGACCAATTTAGCTGCTATACCCTTACCCTCTGTCAAAGAGGCAACTATTTAGCAAAACACAAATGACTGAAACAAACTCTGGTTACTTACAGTCAGATGGCAGTCACGAAGTACACTCAGTAAGACACTATTAGCTCTGAATCTGATTACAGAAGTCAGGGCTGATTTAACCAAATTCTACAATGGCCCTAATTATGTAAACAAAGCCAGGGTCTCACTCGGCGGCAAGTACCCTGAAACTCGATCTCTAGCTAGCTACCTATTGACCAATTTAGCTGCTATATCCTTACCCTCTGTCAAAGAGGCAAATATTTAGCAAAACACAAATGACTGAAACAAACTCTGGTTACTTACAGTCAGATGGCAGTCACGAAGTACACTCAGTAAGACACTATTAGCTCTGAATCTGATTACAGAAGTCAGGGCTGATTTAACCAAATTCTACAATGGCCCTAATTATGTAAACAAAGCCAGGGTCTCACTCGGGGGCAAGTACCCTGAAACTCGATCTCTAGCTAGCTACCTATTGACCAATTTAGCTGCTATACCCTTACCCTCTGTCAAAGAGGCAAATATTTAGCAAAACACAAATGACTGAAACAAACTCTGGTTACTTACAGTCAGATGGCAGTCACGAAGTACACTCAGTAAGACACTATTAGCTCTGAATCTGATTACAGAAGTCAGGGCTGATTTAACCAAATTCTACAATGGCCCTAATTATGTAAACAAAGCCAGGGTCTCACTCGGCGGCAAGTACCCTGAAACTCGATCTCTAGCTAGCTACCTATTGACCAATTTAGCTGCTATACCCTTACCCTCTGTCAAAGAGGCAAATATTTAGCAAAACACAAATGAATGAAACAAACTCTGGTTACTTACAGTCAGATGGCAGTAACGAAGTACACTCAGTAAGACACTATTAGCTCTGAATCTGATTACAGAAGTCAGGGCTGATTTAACCAAATTCTACAATGGCCCTAATTATGTAAACAAAGCCAGGGTCTCACTCGGCGGCAAGTACCCTGAAACTCGATCTCTAGCTAGCTACCTATTGACCAATTTAGCTGCTATACCCTTACCCTCTGTCAAAGAGGCAAATATTTAGCAAAACACAAATGAATAAAACAAACTCTGGTTACTTACAGTCAGATGGCAGTCACGAAGTACACTCAGTAAGACACTATTAGCTCATAGACATAGACGCACTGGTTATTGTGTGGACTCATCGTGCGTCAAAGCAACACATGCATGACATTCCTGGGGTCTCGGGATTCTTACTAAAAGTGTAAGTACGTCCAAAAGCCTAAAATGGCGTACACACAAAATCAAACTTAAACCGTGCGTATGCACACCTGTAAGCAATGTTCCCTTTATAAATGACAGATTACCCACAAGTGTGCATCTTATCCCGCCCTGAACACGCCCATATTTACCCATAATTAGTCAATGCAAAGCACTTCATGAATGCTGATCCAGTATAGTAATGACCCTGAATGAAAAAGTGTCAACTTCAACTTTTACCAGAGTCTTTTTAAACATGAGTATCTGTACTTCTACTTGAGTGAAGGATGTGTGTACTTCTGCCATCTCTGGGTAATGGTATAATATATGATAATGATGATAATAATGATAATATATGATAATGATGATGCTGTTTGTGGTGCTGCAGGCCGTCCCAGCCCCTGCTGGACCAGCGCGCGCCCCCCTCCCTCTCTTCCTGTGGCTCTGTGGGGGCGTGGCTTAGAGCCATCAAGATGGAGCGCTACGAGGAGGCCTTCCTGCAGGCTGGGTTCACCTCCCTGGACATAGTCTCTCAGCTCTCTACAGAGTAGGTCTCTCTCTCTCACACCCCCCACACACACATACACACACATACACACATACACACACATACACACACACACACACATACACACACATACACACACACACACACATACACACACATACACACACACACACATGCCAGTACAGTGGTTATAGATTAAACATATCTAAGGTTTTTCCTACTTCCAATTCTTCCTCCTCTCCTCCCCTCCCACACACCTCACGCACACACACACACACACACACATACACACCCCACACACACACATCCACACACCTCACACACACATACACACCACACACCCTCCACAACCATGAGGTTAATAGTGTGTGTGTGTGTGTGTGTGCAGGGATCTGTTGCGTGTGGGCGTGACCCTGGCAGGACACCAGAAGAAGATCCTCTCATCCATTCAGACGCTTCGATTTCACAAGGACCCGCCCACTCTCCCTTACTGACCTATCAGCTTCCAGCAACCCCACCACTGCCCAATCACACTACCATGATATGAGCCAAAGCCCCGCCCACCCTCAGGATGACATCACAATGCCAACACACACCTCTACCAATCACTGTGCTTATCTGCATGATGGGGGCGTGGTCAGAAGGGCTGTGGCTTCTACAGGAGCAGAGATGGAGGAAGAGAGGGAAGGATATAGAAGACCTGACCTTAACTCTAGAACTTACCGGGAAATCCTGAACTCTCCAGAATTCTCCAGAATTATAGAACACTCCAGAACTCTAGAATATGCTTGAACCCTGGGGTTACCTGAGCAAGCTCCAGAACATGCATGGCATTCTGAACTGGAGTGTTGGAGTGTTACTGTCGCGATGATGATGATGAATCTATATCTTAGCACTTTTCTTCCCTAGTCTATCTGATGGTGATGGCTGAGGTTCTAATCTCTCTGAACACTCTGGAACTCATTTACATTCAGCCACCCTGACCCCTGATCCTGGCCCTCACATTGAAGGCCTCTATCCACATTCATGTTGGTGATCTAGTTTATAAAGTTGTTTATTGTTTATAATGTTGTTTATTGTTTATAATGTTGTTTACTGTTTGTATTGATGAAGATGAGGATGAAGGAGGAATTTTTCTAACCAACATTCCTACCACGAGTATATTATATATCTGACCTGCTAATGGCTAAAGAGGCATGTCTGTCACCTGTCTAGCCAATCGCAATAAAGATGACATATGCTGTCCTGTCTATATTGGTGTACTGCATCCTCCCTCATTGTGTGTGTGTGACTGTGTGTGTGTGTGTGTGTCTGTGGGGGAGGGAGGGAGGGAAGGGGGGAGGAAGGGAGAGAGAGGGGGGGGAGGGAGAGAGAGGGGGGGAGGGAGAGAGAGGGGGGGGGGAGGGAGGGAGAGAGAGAGAGGGGGGGGGGAAGGAGGGAGAGAGAGAGGGGGGAGGGAAGGAGGGAGAGAGAGAGAAGGGAGGGAGAGAGAGAGGGGGGAAGGGAGGGGACATTCAGAAAATAAAGTTGTTTTACTCATTTTAAGAAACATCAGTGCAACCATGTTCTCTCGAACCATGCACACTCACTCTCCATGCAGAACGTTGACCTCTGACCCTGGCCATGTGCTCTGGTCACCATGGAGACCCCCAGTGTGTGTGAGTTAGTGTGTGTGTATGGGTGTGTGTGTGTGTGAGTTAGTGTGTGTGAGGGTGTGTGTGACTGACACACTGGGTAACTCGAAACTCAGGAAACATTTGGTTTTGATTAAGAGCGCGACTGTCTGGCAGCTTTCTGAGTGACTGGAGAGCGTGTGTTCGAGTGTCTGTGTGTGTGTTCGAGTGTGTGTGTGTGTGTGTGTGTCTGTGTAGAGTTCTGACATGGGAAATAGATTCATTTTAATGAGCACATTTTTGCTCGGGGGGGGGGAGTGGGGGGAGGGCAGGGGAGGAGTGGGGAGGAGTGGGGAGGAGGGCAGGGGAGGAGTGGGGAAGAGAGGGGAGGAGGGCAGGGGAGGAGTGGGGAAGAGAGGGGAGGAGTGGGGAGGAGGGCAGGGGAGGAGTGGGGAGGAGGGCAGGGGAGGAGTGGGGAGGAGTGGGGAGGAGTGGGGAGGAGAGCAGGGGAGGAGTGGGGAGGAGTGGGGGGGGGCAGGGGTATTGAGGGTATTAAACATAATTGGAAACTTGTGCTGAATCCACAGACAGTCTGACCTGAATACACTGGAGGAGGAGAAGAGAGGAGAGGAGAGGAGAGGAGAGGGAAGGAGAGGAGAGGGAAGGAGAGGAGAGGAGAGGGAAGGAGAGGAGAGGAGAGCAGAGGAGAGGAGAGGAGAGGAGAGGGAAGGAGAGGAGAGGAGAGGGAAGGAGAGGGAAGGAGAGGGAAGGAGAGGGAAGGAGGAAAAACTTGAGATATGTTTAATCTATAACCACTGTACTGGCATGTGTGTGTGTATGTGTGTGTGTGTACGTGTGTGTGTGTATGTGAATGTGTGTATGTTTGTGTGTATGTATGTGTGTGTGTGTATGTGTGTGTGTGTGTATGTGTGTGTGTGTATGTGTGTGTGTGTGTGTGTATGTCTGTGTGTGTGTGTGTGTATGTGTGTATGTGTGTGTGTATGTGTGTATGTGAATGTGTGTGTGTGTATGTGTGTGTGTGTATGTGTGTGAATGTGTGTGTGTGTGTGTGTGTATGTGTGTGTGTGTGTGTGTGTATGTGAATGTGTGTATGTGTGGGTGCGTGTGTATGTGTGTATATGTGTATGTATACCCCAAACTCATACTCCCTCTCTGATTGAGTGGAAATTGAGTGGAAATAAAGGGATGGAAAGATTGATAGAGGAAGAATAAAAGGAGGAATGGAAGAGGGATAGAGGGGAAATGGAGGGATAAAGAAGGAGGGGAGATGGAGGGATAGAGAAGGAGGGGAGATGGAGGGATAGAGAAGGAGGGGAGATGGAGGGATAGAGAAGGAGGGGAGATGGAGGGATAGAGAAGGAGGGGAGATGGAGGGATAGAGAAGGAGGGGAGATGGAGGGATAGAGAAGGAGGGGAGATGGAGGGATAGAGAAGGAGGGGAGATGGAGGGATAGAGAAGGAGGGGAGATGGAGGGATAGAGGAGGGGAGATGGAGGGATAGAGAAGGAGTGAATAGGACATTAACGGCTGCCACTGTTAATCTAGATTAGACCACAAAACCATCTAGTGTGTGTGTGTGTGTGTAAGTGTGTGTGTGTGTGTGTGTGTGTGTGTGTAAGTGTGTGTGTGTGTGTGTGTATGTAAGTGTGTGTGTGTGTGTGTGTTTGTGTGTGTGTGTGTATGTAAGTGTGTGTGTGTGTGTGTGTGTTTGTGTGTGTGTGTGTGTTTGTGTGTGTGTGTTTGTGTGTGTGTGTGTGTTTGTGTGTGTGAGAGATAATTTATAATTGATAGAATAATATTGTGACAAGTTGTAGGAAGAATGAACCTTTCAGTTACAAACACACACACACAAACACACACGCCAGACCACTCCAGTATAAAGAGGTAAGTAATTGGTAGTTAATTTGAAGACCTCAATTCACTAACCAGAACATGAGGGAGAAGGGGAAGGGTTAAGGAAGGGGGGAGAAGGGAGAGAGGTGAGGGAGGGAGGGAGGTCTGCTGTTAAAATGGTAATGTACAGTACATTATCTCCTCCCCTCCCCCACCCCCTCACTCAGGGGTCCAGGAGAAGAAGCAGTTTTAATCTGCTTCCTGTCTGTCAAATTTAGAGAGACGTCTTGTCGCCATGGTAATGATCCTTCCTGTCAATCACCAGCAGATCTGGGAGCTGATAGGCTGACAGCTGACTTCCTCCACAAACCTGGAATGATGCACACACACCCAAACAAACACACACACACACCAACACACAGACCCACACACACTCACACACGCATACACACCCCACTCACACACACATACACACTCAACAGTGCAATGGTTGCTGTGGTTGTCTCGTCAAGGCAACACAGGCATATTAATTTCATAATCAATCTGGGTATGACTCATAAACAGACAAACACACACACTCTCACACACACACTCTCTTTCTCTCACACACACTCTTGGGGGTGTAAGATGAGTCTGGTGGATGGTGTTCAGACAGGGTAACATGATGACCAATGACTCAATGTAATCCTCCCTTGTGAGTGTGTGTGAGTGTGTGTGTGTGTGAGTGTGTGAGTGAGTGTGTGAGTGTGTGTGTGTGGTAACAAGGCAGATCTGAACCTGTTTTTTGTCAAACCGGCCTCAATGTCCCTCCCTCACTCCCCTCCTCTCTCCTCCTCCCCTCTCCCTCCCTCACTCCCCTCCTCTCTCCTCCTTCCCTCTCCCTCCCTCAGTAACAGTGTCTGTGTTCATTTCCTGACTGGGGGATTAAGTGAAATTCTTTCAACAAGTTAATAAACCCTGTCCACCTCCCTCTCTCTTCTCTCTCTCCCTCCCTCCCTCTCTCTTCTCTCTCTCTCTTCTCTCCCTCTTTCCTCTCCCTCTCTCTTCTCTCCCTCTCTCCTCTCCCTCTCTCTTCTCTTTTCTCCCTCTCTCTTCTCTTTTCTCCCTCTCTCTTCTCTCTCTCCCTTTCTTCTCTCCCTCTGTCCCTCTCTCTTCTCTCTCTCCCTCTCTCTTCTCTCCCTCTCTCTCTCTCTTCTCTTCTCTCTCTCCCTCTCTCTTCTCTCCCTCTCTCTCTCTCTTCTCTCCCTCTCTCTCTTTTCTCTCTCTTCTCTCCCTCTCTCTCTCTCTTCTCTCTCTTCTCTCCCTCTCTCTCTCTCTTCTCTCTCCCTCTCTCTTCTCTACCTCTCTCTCTCTCTTCTCTCTGTGTGCCTTCTCCCCTCCCTCACTCATGAACTCTCCTACATCCAGTTTACACGCACACTCAGGTGTGTATCATGTTTCGAAAGACAGAGTGTTGAATGCTGGGTAATGCTGTGCAGGTGTGATCCACAGTACTTACATATGCACATATATGTGTATGTGAGCGTCTGCGTGTGTGTTTGAGTGTGTGTCAGTGTGGGTGTTCTGCAATTCCTGGCTTAGCATTCTGACCACCATACAGGGAAATTCCAAAACAAACACTGACACACACACACACACACACCAGGAGGTCCCTGGCTGCTTCTTAGTGTGTACCAGCTGTGTCAGGGTGGGGCATAGACCCTCTGAAGAGAGGAAGAGGAACAGGAGACCATGGAGAAAAGAGAGGAGAGGAGAGGAGAAGAGAGGAGAGGAGAAGGAGAGGAGGGGAAAAGAGAGGAGAGAAGGATGGAAGTTTAAACTGAGAAAGTAAAAGTGTAAACAAACTTTATTTAGATGGACAACAGACATCCAAAGGACAGATTTACAGACTTGGGTCTGTGTATGGCACACGTGTGTGTAGGGGTGTGTGTGGGTAGGGTGTGTGTGTGTAGGGTGTGTGTGTAGGGTGTGTGTGTGTAGGGTGGGTGTGTGTAGGGTGTGTGTGTGTAGGGTGTGTTTATGTAGGGTGTGTGTGTGTGTAGGGTGTGTGTGTGTGGGTGGTGTGTGTGTAGGGTGTGTGTGTGTAGGGTGTGTGTGTGTGGGGGGGGGGTGGTGTGTGTGTGTAGGGTGTGTGTGGGTGTATGGGGTGTGTATGGTGTATGGTGTGTGGGTGTAGTGTGTGTGTGGGTGGTGTGTGGGTGTGTGTAGGGTGTGTGTGTGTAGGGTGTGTGTGTGTAGGGTGTGTTTATGTAGGGTGTGTGTGTGTAGGGTGTGTGTGTGTGTGGGTGGTGTGTGTGTGTGTAGGGTGTGTGTGGGTTTATGGGGTGTGTGTGTGTGTGTGTGTGTGGTGTGTGTGTGTAGGGTGTGTGTGGGTGTATGGGGTGTGTATGGTGTATGGTGTGTGGGTGTAGTGTGTGTGTGGTGTGTGGGTGTATGTGGTGTGTGTGTGGTGTGTGTGTAGGGTGTGTGTGTGTAGGGTGTGTGTGTGTAGGGTGTGTGTAGGGTGTGTGTGTGTGTGTGTGGGTGGTGTGTGTGTGTAGGGTGTGTGTGGGCGTATGGGGTGTGTATGGTGTATGGTGTGTGGGTGTAGTGTGTGTGTGTGGGTGGTGTGTGGGTGTATGGGGTGTGTATGGTGTGTGTGTGTAGTGTGTGTGTGGGTGGTGTGTAGTGTGTGTGTGGGTGGTGTGTGGGTGTGTGTGTGTGTGGGTGTATGGGGGTGTATGGTGTGGTGTGTGTGTGTGTGGTGGGTGGTGTGGTGTGTAGGGTGTGTGTGGGTGTATGGGTATTTGTAGGGTGTGTGTGTGTATGGTGTGTGTAGGTGTATGGGGTGTGGTGTATGGTGTGGGTGTGTGTGTGTGGGTGGTGTGTGGGTGTGGGGTGTGTGTGGGTGTGTGTGGGTGGTGTGTGTGTGTGGGTGTGTGTGGGTGTATGGGGTGTGTATGGTGTATGGTGTGTGGGTGTAGTGTGTGTGGGGTGGTGGTGTGTGTGTGGTGTGTGTGGGTGTGTGTGGGTGTAGGGGTGTGGTGTGGGGTGTGTGTGGGTGTGTGGGTGTGTGTGGGTGTGGTGTGGGTGGGTGGTGTGGGTGTGTGGTGTGTGGGTGTGTGTGTGTGGTGTGGGGTGTGTGGTTGTGTGTGGTGGGTGTGGTGGGTGTGTGTGGGGTGTGTGGTGGGTGTGGGTGTGTGGGTGTGTGTGGGTGGGTGTGGGTGTGGTGTGTGGTGTGTGGGTGGTGTTGGGTGTGGGTGTGGGTGTGTGTGTGTGGTGTGTGTGTGGTGTGTGTGTAGTGTGTGTGTGTGTGTGGTGTGTAGTGTGTGTGGGTAGGGTCCTGTGGTTGGCGAACAGCTTCTTCTACCACAGCCTGAGGGAACAAAATCAAGATGCTAGAAGAAAGCTCCTCCCCCCTCCCCTCTCCTCTCCCCTCTCCTCCCTCTCCCCTCTCCTCTCCTCCCTCTCCCTCCCCTCTCCTCTCCTCTCCTCTCCTCTCCTCTCCTCTCCTCTCCTCTCCTCTCTCCTCCCTCTCCTCTCCTCTCCCTCTCCCCTCCCCTCCCCTCCCTCTCCCCTCCCCTCCCTCCCCTCCCTCTCCCCTCTCCTCTCTCCCCTTCCTCTCCTCCCCTCTCCTCTCTCCTCTCCTCTCTCCCTTCCTCTCCTCCCCTCTCCTCTCTCCCTTCCTCTCCTCTTCTCCTCCACTCTCCTCTCTCCCTTCCTCTCCTTTCCTCTCCTCTCCTCCCCTCTCCTCTCTCCCTTCCTTCCTCCTCTCTCCTCTCCTCCCCTCTCCTCTCTCCCTTCCTCCCCTCTCCTCCCCTCTCCTCCCCTCTCCTCTCTCCCTTCCTCTCCTCCCTCTCCTCTCTCCCTTCCTCTCCCCCTCTCTCCTCCACTCTGCTCTCTCCCTTCCTCTCCTTTCCTCTCCTATCCTCCCCTCTTCTCTCTCCCTTCCTCTCCTCCCCTCTCCTCTCTCCCTTCTCTGCTCCCCTCTCCTCCACTCTCCTCTCTCCCTTCCTCTCCTCTCCTTTCCTCCCCTCCTCCCCTCTCCTCTCTCCCTTCCTCTCCTCTCTCTCTTCCTCTCCTCCCCCTCTCCTCCACTCTCCTCTCTCCTTTCCTCCCCTCTCCTCTCTCCCTTCCTCTCCTCCCCTCTCCTCCACTCTCCTCTCCTCTCTCCCTCCCCTCCTCTCCTGTTTATAGAATACACTAGACACCAAACCACCAAACAGCTAAACAGTGCATAAACACTCTGGCTCCAACAATCTGTGTGTCTATGTTTGTGTTGTGGTGTCTTTGATGCAAACAAAGTGGAGATAAAGATGATTAAATAACTGTAAAAATATGGATCCACACACACACACACACACACTGAGCTCAGTTTTCATGTCCAAGAAATGTAATGATACACACACACCCTCTCTCCCTCTCTCCAGGTGGTCTGTTTCTAGCCCTGTGGAGGGGTGGAGGAGACCCCAGGGGATTGTGGGTAGGGGCTGCCATCCTTGACCCTTCCACTTGCTCCTTGTGTGTGTGCGTATGGTGTGTGTGTGCATGGTGTGTGTGTGTATCTATGTGTGTGTGCTTATCTGTGTATATGGTGTGTATGGTGTTTGTGTGCATGGTGTGTGTATGGTGTGTGTGTGCATGTAGTGTGTGTGTATGGTGTGTGTGTGTGTGTGTGACGTGCATGTCTGGATGTGTGTACCCAAATCTATGTGTCCATCTAACCAACATGCCCACTAACAAACATAATCAACATGACGAACAAAAGTGCACATACAAGTGCACACACACA
>NW_027120545.1:0-19774 GCF_038355195.1 Osmerus mordax | reverse complement strand
GAACAACAGGCCTGTTTGGTTTGGCGTCACCGGCCGCCACGGAGCGGGGGCTGGGGGGGCCGGGGCTGGGGGGGCCGGGGCTGGGGGGGCCGGGGCTGGGGGGGCCGGGGCTGGGGGGGCCGGAGCTGGGGCTGGGGGGCTGGGGGGGCGCTCTTATCAGCGTCTCTGTGGCAGAAGGCCAGTCTGGTTCCTCCGTTCTCAGGACCCCCACTGTGGACCTTCAATAAGAACCACTCTGCGGGGGCTGTAGTGTGTGTGTGGTGTGTGTGTGGTGTGTGTGTGTGTGTGGTGTGTGTGTGGTGTGACAGAGACGGGGGGAGGGGGGTTAGGGGAGGCCTGGGAGTTAAAAGGACGTTCACCAGGGAGGCCTGCTGAAGGATCAGGGAGTCACAACATCCAGACAGAGTGACGACAACTGTGGGGCACCAGAGACTAAACATGGCTCCTTCCTTCCTTCCTTACCTCACACCCTTCCTCACTTCTCCTGTTTCCTCTCCTCCTGGCCCTCCTCCCACCCACCCCACCCAATCAAACAACAGCTCCAATCCATCTCTCCACCCCCCGTCCCCGTCCCCGTCCCCGTCTTCCAGTAGCTTGCTAGGCCGGAGGTGAGGAGTGAAGCCCCTTCAGCAGCTGGTCTGTCTGGGTTAGGACGACCCCCCCACCCCCCACCACCCTATTCACCCACCATGTCCAACTCTGTTCCAGTATTAGTCTGATTACCATAAAAGTCATAAACCATCCCCCCAAAAATGTCACCAGCACACACCACCAACCGCTTTTAAACCCCCTCATCCACCAAACGCCTCTCTCTCTCTCCCTCCTCCACATAACTCCAAGCATCAGTTTGTTCTCATCTTACACAGCCCAGAAAGAAAGACAGAAAGTAGTCTGGATTTGGGAGGAGGGGGGTTGGGTTCCCCCCTCCGAGCAGGATGAAAGAGCTTGATAAGGTGATTGCTTCCACATGGAGGCGTGGCGGAGCATGTGGCTGAAACATGTCAGGCCGTGTCTGCAGTGCAGTGTCTGCAGTGCAGTGTGTGCAGTGCAGTCCACACATGGAGGCTACACTGGTGTCAGGAGCTTTCTGTTTACACAGAATTAAGACCCCAAGCAACTTCAAAGAGTGAGGTCACGGTTCTGCGTGTGAGGTCTCACACACACACATGCACTTTCACACTCACTCACACAATCACACACTCACACACACACACTCACACACACACTCACACACTTGTACAAGCTTACAGAGACACACTTGTACATAGTAGACATCAACACAAGGGTGATTCTGAGATTTAGATTTTGCCAAGCAGGACACTCACACGCAACAACACATACCACCAAACCAAAAATATAATCTATCGCTCCGAAAACCAATGTTTGCCTACGAAATGACAGACACATCCTGAACTTGACAGGCCAATTGAGAGGAGTCCCACAGCTATCCATATGGTCTCCAGCTGTGTCTGGAACCAGGACGTTACATCCAACACCCCTTCTCAGGCTGGCCTTCGCACCCCACAGACAGGGATGCATAAAGAACTACACATGGCACCGCACGGCCTCCTTGCTGACAATGAGAGCAGACACAGAGGACTGCTGGGAAATGTATTACTTTTAACCGGTTTCCCTCTACGGTGGTGGGGTTCACGACGCATAGTGGAGCAAGGGGGAGAGGGATTGAGGGAGAAAGAGATGGGTGGAGGGAGGGAGGGAGCGAGGGAGGTAGAGAAGAAGAGATGCATGGAGGGAGGGAGAGAGAGAGAGAGAGAGAGAGAGAGAGAGCAGGGGGAGGGAGGGAGGTGGAGAGGCAAGGAGCTCTGCTAGTAAATCCCGTTAGGTAACCCCGGGTTAGTGATTCCACGGTGTGAGGCGCCAGGGCAACAAGAGGATCGGTCACGTTCCCCTCCAACATCAAAGAGCAGCTCGGTCCCCCCTCCACTCATCCTCTCACGCCACCAGGACCAGCAAGGGGAGGAGAGGTAAGGACACTCTTCTTCGTCAATCTCCAACAGTGTTTTTATCTTACCCCATAACCCTCACAGACACACACGCTCCCAAAAAAAAGCTTGAATCGACTGTGACAGTTCCATCGCTATCTCAAGCTGTCGTCTGCGACCTGGAGGTGGAGGAACAGTAGCAGCAGCATCTTCAGAGCTGCGGTCAGAGAGATGTCACCTCAGAAGTCGGAACAGGAAATGACGTCACCAGCCTCACTTCTACCAGCCTCACCCCTACCACCCCCACCAGCCTCACCCCTACCACCCCCACCAGCCTCACCTCTACCACCCCCACCAGCCTCACCCCTACCACCCCCACCAGCCTCACCTCTACCACCCCCACCAGCCTCACCTCTACCACCCCCACCAGCCTCACCTCTACCACCCCCACCAGGCTGTGAGCTCTGGAACATCTCCTTCCCTGCTTTGTGAGGACTGCAGGATCTCAAAAGCAACCAAAAAAAGAACAAGAGAAAATCTAATTGAAATGTATTAAATAGAGCTAGTTTGGACATGTATAAAGTAAACAGATTCTGTATAGTCACAGACTGTACTTATTGACCTACATATGTAACTCATATATGTAAGTATGTTTGTACTTTTACTTTGTAAGTGTACTTTAAGTGTAGTTTAGTTGGACTTGGGAAATGCAATCCAATAAACTGGAGAGCTATGTTTCTCTACACATAGTCCTTGGCGCAGGGTCTATGTTTGGTTCTCGGTTTGCAAAAATGTGTATTTTGTTGCGGGTGAAGATGGAAAAGCCCAACAACAAAAACATGATGAGCAGTTGTTGGTTGTTGATATGAAGAGTTGGTGATTCAGACACGCACGAAACAGAGCGAGGAAGAACACAACGCCATGTCTCTCTGGACAAAGTGGTGCCCTCCTCTGCACCCCCGCCCTGCGGCAGCCAGAGCTGGAAATGGGAGAAGCGCGCACACACACACACACACGCACACACACACACACGCACACACACACACACACACACACGCACACGCACACACACTTTTAAATAATCCAATATGCCAGAGTTAAATACCTCACACGACCCCGTCACTGAAGATGGGAACACACACACACAAGAACATTCACAGAACATATATATATATATACATATACCCTTTAAAGCCACTTCAAAACGACTGAAAAACATATAAAAATCGATAGGAATTACTAGCCTAACTACTTTGAAGAACACCTCATATTTCCTCCCACACTGGGCTGCAGTTGGGTTGCTTCCACGGCCAGTCACGGTTCCTTTCATGTGGTTCTTCTGTAAGAACCAAAACCACATCAACCAGGAGGAACCCCTCTCTGCTCTGTTCATTCTTTTAATCACTCTTTCATTCATTCAATCCTCGTTCGCCCCCTCTCCTTTCATTAGTAATGCAGGCGTCCAGTTTACAGGATCACTTGCATGGGCTTTCAAACACCAACCAGGAACACTGGATTTAAATCACCTGGCCAGTCAACCAGCCCAGCACCTATCAGTCTGTGTTCAGCAGGACTTGTTCCACAGTAAAACAGGGACAAGCTCCTTCTAATGTACTAATTAAACGTACAGAGGTCCACTCCAGCAAAGAACATGTGATTGCTCATTCACAGCACACGACTTCAACAAAACAAAGACACTAAGCTAACTGGCTTGCCATTCACACCTCTTTGCCAGTAGTAGTGATAGTAGTAAGTAGTAGTGATAGTAGTAAGTAGTAGTGATAGTAGTAAGTAGTAGTGATAGTAGTAAAAACCCATCGACACTGTATGACTATGTTTAGCCTGTGTTCTGCTCCTCTCTCTCACCAACCGTCTCTGGAGGAGGGGATCCCTCTCTGAATTGCTCCTCCCAAGGTTTCTTCAATTTTTTTCTCCTGTTGAGAGTTTTTGGGGAGTTTTTCCTTGTCTTCCTTGAGGGTTTAGGTTGGTTGAGGGGCAGTTCTATGGGCATATGTGAAGCCCTCTGTGACATGCTTGCGTGTAAAAAGGGCTATACAAATAAATTTGATTTGATTTGATTTAGTAGTAGTAAGCGGTAGTGATAGTAGTAAGTAGTAGTGATAGTAATAAGTAATAGTGATAGTAGTAAGTAGTAGTGGTATTGTTATGTACTTTATTGTTCCCCAAAGGGAAAGAAATACACTAACTTAAGCTACGCTAGTTGGCTAGCCATTCACAACCCTTTTCTCCTGAAGCACATTGGCTAAGCTAAGCTAGTTTGCTAGCTCCAACCCACCGCCCAACACACTCCACCCCTCCTTAAAATCTGCTGACAATCAGGAACTCCCTACAGCTCCATCAAGCCAGGTCCGCCCACACAGGAATGCCATGGTCAATGGAAATCAATCTAGACTGCTTAGAGATGAAGGAAGAGAGGGAGGGAGCGAGGGATGGTGGAGGAGGGGAAGGAGGGGAAGGAGGGCTGCGAGTTCCTTTGATCTCGCTGAAAACCAATCCCAGGCCTGCAGATAGTGTGGCTGCGGTTTGCCAGCGGCGGCCGTAGCAGTGTACGAAGACAGCCAATGGAAGAAAGGGGTGAGGGTAGCAGTGTATAAAGATAGCCAATGGGAGAGAAAAAAGAGAGTAGCAGTGTACGAAGACAGCCAATGGGAGAGAAGAAAGAGGGTAACAGTGTATGAGGCCAGCCAATGGGACAGAAGGGTGATTCTTCAAGGGCTCCGTTAAACCCAGAGTTTTTTTCATTCGTTAAGTGAGAGAAGCTTATATGAAACGACTACCGTTTTATTGAAGACAGGGGTGAGGAAAAGAAGAAAATTATAGGGGGGAGGGGGGGTAGGAGGCGAGAAGGGAGTAGTGGGGGAGGAAGGGGGGGAGGGAGAAACTAAAGCCAGCCGGAGTGAATGAACTGAAATGAAAGAAAAACTATATAAAAATAAAAGTCTGAGTTTTAAAAGGATCTGGCAGGGGGAGAGACGCCTAACTGCCGGGGTCCTAATTCATCTCCATCGCCGAGTCATTTCCTCCAATAAACCAAGGTCGGCTCGCCGCCTGACACATCTTAAAGTTAGCCCGAACGGTTGGACGCCAGATACGATAAAACACATCAGAAAAACTGGCGGTGATATATGTTTTTTATCACAGCGCAAAAACAAATCCATCGCTTCAGCCAACTTTACTTAATGGACATAGTCTGTGAGCATGGGAGAGTTAGTTAACGCTCCACAATGAGATCAGTGTTGTTTCCAAACAACATTGCTCAAGCTACAAGGAATCAGAGATGCAATCCTGACATCATCCTGGGATGGAGTTGCGTGTGGCGGAGGTTCCTTTAAACACAGCATGTGGCTTTGGCCCTATACCATAACACATCTGCCTCTGGTAGCAGATTCACACCATGTGCACACACACACACACACACACACACAGTCACACAGATACACACACAAAGATACACACACAAACATACATGAGACTTTCCATGTTCACTCTGATGAAACTACTGTAAACTACATGGTTGCCATTCAGTTCAGCAATCCAGTGAATAAAACAAAAATAGCCGTTGTTATAAGCAGCTAGTATCTTGACTATTAAAAATGGCGGGTTGCGATTCTCTCCGACCAGTTTAGTCTTCTGCAGTGTTTTCATGTCACCGTTTGGTAGCACCTCAGCTAACTTGGAACCTTGATGGAGGTGGCACCAAAAACCTAATGAGGTACCAGGTTCTGGCTACCAGATTTGCCAGATTGACAACCAAAAACTGTGAGTATAGTCGGGTCGAGTCGAGTCAGTACGTCACAGTGCACAAGAGCGATAAGTCTTTGGTCTCCTCAAACAATGTGTGTGTCAGAGTGTGTGTGTGTGTGTCCTCTCGTCTCCCTGTTAGCAGGGTGCAGCTTTGTGTGGCACCGAGCCATCCCCCTCCATCCAACACACACACACTCACACACGCACACACACTCCAACCAAACAGGATTAAAATGGGGACAACTGCTGGGGATCTACGTCTGTCTCGCTCGTCAGGGGAAGCATTCACACAAACCAGGACAGACCAACACACACACACACACACACACAGGAAGACGACCCGCAGACAGCCTGTAAGGTAATGCCGTTACGCCAGGCAGACGCGACATACGGCAGATGACCCTGCTCTGCCTCCTCTGCCCCCCTGTCACACGCTGCTCCAGATCTGAGAGGGTTGCTATGATAACTACCCGCTACACACACACACACCCACACATACACACACACACACCCCTCTATCTCTGGCAACCCTCTCCGATCATAGATACATAGATTGATATATGTACTTTATTGATCCTGAGGTAAATTTAGGCATCCAATAGGTTGTACAACACATACATAAACAACACCAAAACGCACAAGGATATTGACAATTGAAATGTCAATAAACATAAAAATAAACATAAACAAATACATAAAAATAAAAATGAATGTTTCAACATTCAGTTCCACTTCATTTGTTGCTCACTGCCAGACTTCCCCCCCACGCTGCCCCCTGCTGTAATGGAGGGCTTACCGTAGTAATGTACACGGCCTGTCGTTTAAGATTTTAACGAGATCAGAAACTATGCTAACGCTAGTGTCGCTAATCTGCTGGAAAATATGGCAGGAATTCGGCTGCGTGGTCGCCAAGGGGAACGGATCAAAACACCGTTGAGATACATCGTTATCTGCTAGCTGCAAGCGGTTCGATGTTCGAGGTTAGAGCTAGCAGTTCGCTGTTAGCGGTTAGCTATAGTCTGGTGACTTAAATTAGGGTTAGGGACTTCAAAATCAGAAGTACATAGCGACAGAAACACAGTATAACACATGTAGAACGAAGGATCAATGAGATGATGACCAGGATGACTCAGTAACATTTGGTTCCGTTACATTGTGTGCTTGGAAGAGCTTAAGCGTCAAGTGAACAAGACTATGACAGGAGAGACCAACAAGAGAGAAAAATAATAATAATCTAGAGCTTGAGTCCAACGTGAGTCAAGATAGGTCAAACCTCCCTAGGATTCATCGCCATTCATCGAATCGACACACAAGTACAGGCCAGCAAAAGCCACAAGACGTTGATTGACAGGTGAGCGGGGCGTCATGATTGAAGGAGGTACTCACCGTGCGGGGCATGGGCGGCGACAGCGAGCCGTTGTTCATGTACGAGTCGTTGCTCATGTTGGTCATCATGATGTAACCAGGGTAACCCTGATACGGATGGCCCTTACTGTACATGTCCTGGTGTTTCCCTGGCAACCACACAAACAAACAACGTCAGTTTGGCGATCACATGTTTTGGGGGTTCATTTGCATCTATTTCAGCGTCTCTGACAACACAAATCCTCTAGAAACTAATCGTTTTAGAACAACAGAAGAAATATCTTCCCATATTTTCATGGACAAAGCTTCTAATGTGAAAGGTTTTGGGCTGCAAGTCAATGAGAATAAAACAAGGTTTTGGGCTGCAAGTCAATGAGAATAAAACAAAACAACATAAAAACAATCAACTAAATACAGTTAAAACATACGTACATATTCAAACATAAACATGTCTAAACACAGTTTCAAACATGAACGCTCGGTAAAGAAAGAGGGACATGGCGCCATGGCGATCGTCGGCCAATCGAGGACCTGCAAGACGACTCGGCCTTCTAGCGACAGCGACAGCGACCAAACTGCACCCGGCTTTTGCTGACAGGCCTCATGATATCGCTGTTGATGGCTTTGACCCCCTTGCTCTGTTGGGACCACACTGCCTTTGTCTGGGCGCTCTCTCAGCCAGTGAGGGGGTGGTGAGGGTCCTATTATGTTCAGGGGACAATAATGTCCCTCTATGCCAATTAGCGCCAATTAGGGGAAACATTCAGAGTGTGTCCCACAACGGGGGGAGGCGGGACAGCTACCCCCCCTCCCCCTACACTCGCTCCCTCCCGTCCTCACGTCTCCCACCTGCACGAGGGGGCCTTGTCGCTGTGGGGGTGGGCCCCTGGGGGGGGGGCGGGCCCCTGGGGGGGGGGGGGGGGGGGGCCCTGCCTGAATAGAAACGACACACGGCAGACGATACAGTGGCAAGAGGGGCGTCTGTGGGGTGTGTGCGTGTGCGTGCGGGGGGGATGGGTTGGGTTGGAAAACATAAGAGAAAAGAGCGAGAGAGTACACAAGATCGAGAGAAAGTAAAGTGTGTGTGTGTCTGTGTGCCTTTGTGTGTGTGTGTGTGTGTGTGTGTGTGTGTGTGTGTGTGTGTGTGTGTGTGTGTGTGTGTGACTGATGGCTGCATGGGGCTTGAGAGGGAGTGTTTGTTTTGAGGGTTCTATTCAAGACAAGAGAGGAACAAAGACAAACACACTCCAAGACTCCAATTGTGACCTAGAGCACCATACGTGCGTGTGTGTGTGATCATGTCGGTGTGTGTTTGTGTCGGTGTGTGTGTGTGTGTGTGTACCGGGGCAAAACATATGTAGACAGACAAAGAGATCAAATAAACCTTGGTGCATCAGCAACATGTTGACCGCGACAATATCATCAGTGTGTGTGTGTGTGTGTGTGTGTGTGTGTGTGTCTACATGGGTGTGAGGGCCATGACTCATATTAAAAAGTCACCCTCTGTGATTTAAGAGCATGTTCCCCAGCTACAATTACAAAACTTTTAAAAGGAAACTCTATACACTATATTTAGTTTTACACAATAATAATTGCTTTTCATTTGCATTTTCTTTGCAAAAAAAATATAAATACAATCCAATGAAAATGTTATACAAATATAAATATTTTCTTTTAGGACAACAAAAATGTTTTAATTGTTTTGAATCAATTCAATTCAACCTACATGTATAAAATATTCTCTCACCTTAGGCAAACATTGCCTAAAGTGACAGTTTGATGAAAATTAATCTTTTTGTACCTATATCTGTGCATTTTGGTCAAAGCATTTCTTCATACCGTTAAATTACCTAGTTTGTTGTTTGTTTAAACAATAGGAACTTTTGACTTCTGTCAAAAGTTTGGAAAGTCTTTTGTTTTTGAGACACAGAGTTAAGGAGATGGAGAGCTGCTGCAAGGAAGGAGGAGCAGGTTCTGAGATGAGATGAGGAGGTTCTGAGATGAGCGGGTTCTGAGAGGAGATGAGCGGGTTCTGAGAGGAGAAGCAGGTTCTGAGAGGAGCAGGTTCTGAGAGGAGAAGCAGGTTCTGAGATGAGATGAGGAGCAGGTTCCGAGAGGAGGAGCAGGTTCTGAGATGAGGAGCAGGTTCTGAGAGGAGATGAGGAGCAGGTTCTGAGAGGAGGAGCAGGTTCTGAGATGAGGAGCAGGTTCTGAGAGGAGATGAGGAGCAGGTTCTGAGAGGAGGAGCAGGTTCTGAGATGAGGAGCAGGTTCTGAGATGAGATGAGGAGCAGGTTCTGAGAGGAGAAGCATGTTCTGAGATGAGATGAGGAGCAGGTTCTGAGAGGAGCAGGTTCTGAGAGGAGGAGCAGGTTCTGAGAGGAGGAGCCGGTTCTGAGAGGAGCAGGTTCTGAGAGGAGGAGCAGGTTCTGAGAGGAGCAGGTTCTGAGATGAGGAGCCGGTTCTGAGAGGAGGAGCCGGTTCTGAGAGGAGCAGGTTCTGAGATGAGGAGCAGGTTCTGAGAGGAGCAGGTTCTGAGATGAGATGAGCACACACCGTGGCGCTTGCTCAGTAAGACGAGGTC
The DNA here is from genome assembly GCF_038355195.1 of Osmerus mordax. Lineage (NCBI taxonomy): Eukaryota > Metazoa > Chordata > Actinopteri > Osmeriformes > Osmeridae > Osmerus > Osmerus mordax. The sequence continues at coordinate 10,118 of NW_027120545.1, read as the reverse complement.
TGATCCTGTGACTGACAGGCACTGGGATGACGAGCGCTCCCTCTCTCCTTCTCTCCTCTCTTCCCCTCCTCCCTCTCTCCTTCTCTCCTCTCTTCCCCTCCTCCCTCTCTCCTTTTCTCCTCTCTTCCCCTCCTCCCTCACCTCTTTCCCATCCCCTCGACTGACTCCTTCGCTCTATCGCTTTCCCGTCCTGAGTTCATAGCATTCCTCTTTTCTTTCATGCTATTTTTTTTTTCCTCCCCTTCCCCCTTTCCTTCCTAAAACGAATTGTCCCTCTCTCTCTCCCTCCATTTCTCCCTCCCTCTCTCCCTCCACCCATCCCATCAGAAGTGGGCCAGGATTTAACCAAGTGGAGTATTGAGTCAACAGGGCTCTCACAGGGACAGTGGTGTACATGGGATGAGGTAGATTACACAGCCGTGTGTTTGGAGTGGATGATGATCTGAGCTCTACTCACCGTCGTCGAGGTCTCTGTGCTTTTCATGGTACGAGTCTTGGGATATTTGGGACTGTCTTGTTGCCTGGAAGAATTGAGAGAACTAGGGGTCAATCAATATTGAAGGCCTTTAAGGCTGCAAGCGGAGATGTGAATGCACACACATGCTCTTACGCTTGCGCACACGCACACACACACACTTTGGGGCCTGTGCTGTTCCCTTGCATTACATTCAGATGCACACACACACACAAAAACACGGACACGTGCTGACACACACACACACACACATGGTAAAGGAAGTTAGCGAGAGGTGAGCGAGAGGTGAGCGAGAGGTGAGCGAGAGGTGAGCGAGAGGTGAGTGTTCGCCCACAAAGCGCCCATCATCAGGCTCCATGTCCTTAAGGAGATTACAAATTATCTTGTTTGGCGTCCTGCTCATCCCATCTCCACCGCCTCCTTTAAAGCCCAGCTCTCACACACACACACACACACACACACACACACACACACACACACACACACTCACATCCTCACACACTCTCACATACACACACACACACATCCTCACACACTCTCACACACACACACATCCTCACATCCTCACACACACACATCCTCACACACTCTCTCACACACACTTATATACACACCCTGCATTAGTGTTGGCTACATGCCTCTTATATTCATATATTAACCCCCCTCACACCCCTTTCCCAAAACAATCTCTCCCTCCCTCCCTCCCTCCCTCCCTCCCTCCCTCCCTCCCTCCCTCCCTCCCTCCCTCTCCACATGTATTTCCCTCTCGGTTTTAGAATGAGACTTGGTAAAGAAGACCTTCTCCCTGTGAGGGAGGCTTCTCCCCTCTCCCTCAGGGTGGCTCCCGGCAGAGAAGAGGGGAACCTCGCCTGATTCCTTATTAACTCCGAGGCCCCCGTCGTCGTGACTACGGCCGGGCCCTTGTCTGCCTGTGCTCTGGCCTGGAAGTAGCTGGAATTCCATTAGCTTTGCTTTAATGACGGGCAGCGCAACTAACTGTGGGCCTGTTACCTTCTTCAACACAACGTGGCTCTGTGTGAGTGTGTGTGTGTGTGTGTGTGCTCTCTAACACAGGATTCTCCACTCATGTCAACAACAGCTGTTTGAGCTGATAGACGAATGGGAAGAAGGGGAGAAATGTGTAATTTCACTGACTGCCCTAAAGCCAGGATATTTTGTTAGGGGAAGAATGGCGAATATTGAGACTCTTCTATATTCCACTCATATAATCACCAGATCCAACTGGAACTGAAAATAATACTAGTCCCAAAAGAAATTGTGAGCAGGGGATAGAAATGGATTTGGTGGTCAAACAATCGAAATAATTATTAGAAAATCATGTATATATATTTTTTTATGTATCATTTTTGGGTGCTTAATGATAATAAAAAAAAGAATCTCTACGTTTAAAAACATGTATGATACCCTCTTGTTTTTAGACATCAAGCAGCCCAGGCCCGGTTTGGAAGAGTAAGCATGTCAGAGCGTACCACGTCATCCTTTAGCACTGTCATTTAATATTATTCATTGATACATAATATTTGTAAATCTGACATTTATTTTGAGATTATTCTCTCTTTTTTTTTACTATAAAAAACAATTGAATAAACTGCAATCTTTTGTTAATCATAATCATGGTAATCTATAATACGCATCAGTATTGAATGATATTGTTGACAGAAACACAAATGTCTTTAACAAGAATCATTCCCTCATCGATAGTGAGCTTGATTCAAATATATTTTATATTTAACTGTTCATTAAAAACAGGAATTCTTCAGGAATATTACTGGATATATAATAGCGTGTATTGACCTTGATGTTTTATAGGTGTTTGAGAAAGCTTTCAACTGCTCTGAAGCCACGTGCATTAGTCTTGTTTATGAGCCTGCTTACAGCTGATCACACACAAGCCAACAAGAAAAACACGGGAATTATGAGGATCGAAGCTGTCATATAATATAGGCCTACCTACGTAACTAATCAACTTGCTTAAAATAACGAATAACCTCTGATATAGGTCATATAAAATAGCCTATTTTTGCTGAATATTGAGCTGTTTTCTGATCTAATTGCTAAAGTTACTTTAGTAACAGTAATGATGAAGTGTTCGACAGTATGGAAAGTATTTGTGGAAGAGCAAACTTGGCAAAATATCAAATCCTCTGAAAGAAAAACACTAAATACTTACATCATGACTGTTGCTGTTCGGACTCGTCTCTGACTCGTTTACTAGCGAGGATTTTATGTCAGCCAAGTCCCCCTCTTCCTCCGAGTGACTGAGTTCTGCGAATATTTGCTCTTTCTGTGGGTCTCCCTCGTCTTTGAAGGGAATCATTTCGTCTATGGCGCAGAGCTCCGGGTCACCGCCCCCGCCGCCCGCTAACTGTGGCATTTTGATTTACCCCCAAAAGCACCAGCTCTGTCCGAATTGAAAGGATCAAGAACGGTCAAAATCCCCCCAAACCGAAACCGGAAAACGTCCCGTGGAAAGCGGCAACAATCTCTTCACTTGAAACGTAGCGCGAGCAAGCGGCGTGCAGACACGCCGTTTGTGTTTTGGCTAAAGGAAGGGGAGTTATGTGCTTTGGCGTTGTTTCGGAGACACGCTATCGTGGATTCTCACAACGATTCGCTATCTAAATCCCCCCTAAAAAGTGGGGGTGTTCCAGGTAGGCCTGTGTAGCGGACGGTCAGTGCACGCTCAAACAGCGGCACCAGGCAGTTTATTTCTTCAGATTGTCAGAAGTTGAAACCATGTCACAAGGGTCGGGTTCTTCAGGCGTTCTGACGGAGGAGGATGAAGAAACACGCACCGGCGTGCTCCTTTGAGTCCGGTGAGTGAATTAAAAAATAAAAACAAAAGTGCGTGAAGTAAAATATTTGAGGATCGTAATTCCCCCGTCAGTTATTCACAGAAATGTGCTGTCCTTTCGTGAAGTTTGGCAAAAATAAAAAAAAGAACAATTTAATACAAAAATAAAAAAGGAAAAATCTTACAACGTTGTGATAGTCTCTTATCATGTAGAATGGTAACAATCAAAGAGTTTCCACTGTCAATAAAACAATATCACGGCCGTAATCCTACAACAAAGGAAAACATTATGGATAACTGAATCAAAAGTCATACAACTACTTAAAAAACGATAGAGGCACGCGATATCGAAGCTCCGTCCAATAACCGACTTCCAAACTGGAGCACCGCTCCGTGAGTAATGTTGAGAGTGTGTATGTGTGTTAGTAATGTAGCTCTCCCTCTCTTTCTCTCGCTCTCCTACTCACCACCTCCCCCTCCTCTCTCTTTTCCTTCCCTCTCTCTGTGCGACTGTGGGGAAGAGATGAAAGGGAAGCCGACTCTCTGATTGACACAGCACCGATCGACACTCCTGAGAGAGAGAGAGAGAGAGAGAGAGAGAGACAGAGAGAGAGAGAGAGAGAGAGAGAGAGAGAGAGAGAGAGAGATAGAGAGAGAGAGAGCGGAGAGTAGAGAGATTTATACAACGCTAACAACAAATGGGTAGACAGAGAAGAGGACTGAGGAGCGGAGGGGAACCAGGATGAGAATGACAGACTCACTATACCATGATTTAAAAAACAATAACGAGAAAGCTGGAAGTGTAGTTTGCCTTCAGGCATGCGTGAATCCAAATTGGTTCGAGGAGTTTGACGCTAACACCAGGCAAATAAATCTATTGTATTGTGAGATAATACACTCGTTGATACACAGTAAATACGACTATCAAATAAATGCAATGTCCATCCAAACTTTAAAGGCCTACATAGATTTATATTTTATTTTCTGAGAGAGAGACACACAACTATTTTCATGCATGAAAGAGCCCACATTGTACCTAAAATTGAAATTAATAATTCCCTCGAATAGCTTGCGGGCTACTGGCTTAGCAAGCAAACAATTAATACAATGTCACAAGAAGTTATTAAAATATTTTGTGTTTAAGTTACTCAGTGAGTTTCCTGTCTTGAGAGAGGCGTGCGCAATTGACAAAACACCGGCTAATTCAGGTAAATTATGGTTTATTGTTGTCTGATACTGTTCCAATTAGGTTACTTGAAGACTTCATGGTTGTGTTTGACAGTAGTTTTTTTTTTACGCAACTGTTTTATTCGGAAAATAGAAAGCCCAGTCGTTCTTCAGTAGCTTCATATTTATTTGTATTTATTTTTAATTATTATGTAGAAGCCAGAAGTATTATTATTGTCCGTGTGAAATTGTATTTGTTTACGACGATATATGACGAGCTTGGAGTGTGTGTAATGTGATCACAGAGATTTTTATATCTCTAGTCATTTGAGAAACGAATGGAGACGGCTTTAAATAGAAACACATTTATTGCAGACTAAAACACAAGGCATTTATCTGGCTACAATTGACAACAGTGCAGCCCCGAACATTTAAATGTCCAGCAAGCTGTTTTATCATCTTTTTTTTTTTCAGCCAGTTTGCGCTGCGGCCTATGTTTTACTGTAGACCTATATTGAATAGTTCTTTCGAAATAAGTGAATAAGATAGCAAATAAATTAACACAATGTCCTCCTGGTCGGAAATGTTTCATAAGAACCCTCCCTCCCTCTCCCCCAAGAAAAAAATAGACGAAGGAAGGAAAACAGAAGCAGAGTGTTTCTTCGGCGCAGGCTGAGGAGAGATTGCGTGAGAATCGGTTTGGAGTGGGAGGCAGACCTTTATAAGGCGCGGAGGTGGGGTTAGGCGGGCGGAGCCGCGGTTGCCTTTGATCTTCTCGCGGCTGGCTCTTTCATCCCCGGTTCCCCCCCCCCCCCTCGCGCTCCTTCGCCTTTGTATGACTAAATTTGGTATGAGTCGGGAGCCGGGCCAACATTTCCACGTGTGCGTTCATCTCAGCTGAGAGCCAATGCAAGGGTTCTCTTCCGGGTAGAGGGAGACAGCGAAAAAGATCAAAGGGGTTTGGATTTGGAACCGAGTGTGGATTCAAAAGAGCCGCGACTGGCTGCATTCCAGAGTATAGCGGAAAGCTGAGACACACACGCGCGCACACACACACACACACACACACACACACACACAGCTAATTAGAAAGATTTCACACTCACAGACCTGAATACAACCCAACCTTTCATTAGCCACTTTTCAACGTATTATTTCTTGTTTTCAACCAGACGAATTTCCCCTGTATGTTTCAAGTTCTCCTCTCTCGTCATACGTTCTTCTATTTCATTACAGAATCCCTTTCATTTGATTACACAGAAAAACGTGTATTTTCATCTTAAAGAAAATTACAACATATAATTTTTTTGGAACACCCGGAATTTGCCAAGTTGAGAGGGAATGTATATATATAGTCACTGACTTGCTTTCACAGGACTTACTATTTATGTTCAGTTTTGACATTTTACATGGTATTCATTTAGCACACACTTTTATCCAAAACGACAAACAAATAATAATAAAATTGCAGCAGAAGATCAAGGGTCAGAAATGCAATTCAATATTTTGGTGATCTGTTTCTATATAAAGACATACACTCATTACAGATAGAGTAAAAAAAAATTGGGTAAAACTTCACATAAACAACATTATGCTACATCAATATTTTAAGATTATAAGCATATATTATAACTGAGACAGGAAACACAAATTGAGATGTAATAATATTCAGGCCTGATGTCAATTTATTGTTACCCACTATTTTACATTCTTTCATTTATATTAAGTAACTATAATGGATGATTTCGATGTAAGTTATTTGTTTAACAATGTGTTACTGATGAAATATATTAAAATATATATATTTTTAAATTAAACTCATACATTTCTTAAATGTTAGTGAAATAAAAAATCTATAAAATAAAACAACTTCACAAAAATGACTCATTGCTCCTTAGTGCTTATGCATCAATGAGAGTGATGTGATCACATGGTCAGCTCCTCTTGATAAAGGAGAGAGCTCTCCAGTGCTGCTAACACCTGCACCAGCAGCAACACAGTCCCCTGATGATGACACATGTTCTGTGACATCTCCCGCCTTGCCCTGCCGCTCCCCACCCTGCCCCACCCCGCCACGGTCTGTGGCTAAAGAATAGAAATAGAGCAAGGTAGATTCAAGTGATTGATGAGAACAGAAAGGCATGGGGGCCGATTTAAAGGAACTATAAAAGTATGAAACCAAGTGGAAATAAAACGAGGTGTTCATAATTTTTCCAGGATGTTCAGGGATTAATCAAGTTTCCATCCATACATCCATCTGTTCATCCATCCATCTGTTCATCCATCCATCCCAATTAAATTAATCGGTGAAATAAAAACCCAGTAAAGTGAGTGGAAGTTTCGAGGTCAGCGCGATTTAGGAAGTGTGCTGTTGCAGGAGAGCCAAGCGGAGAGTCGTTAGCATCTCCTAGTTAAGTGAGGGCTAAGTGACCCCCCTCTGGATGTGGAGGACGCCCCCCCCCCGCCCCCCCTGCCCCAACCACCCGCGGTGCTGCAACCTGAATCCGCTCATCTTATGCACCGTACGGACCCCCCTCCCTCCTCCCCCCGGTCTTATATAACCTGGGTTGAGGAATCTATACACAGCATAATTCATAACCCCCCCAAACCCCCCCCCACCCACTCCAGCCCCCCCCCCACCCACTCCACTTTGACACACACACAAGCACGTGTGTGTGTCAAAGTGTGTCTCACACACACACACACACACATACACGCGCACACAGATACACACACTTTGATACCTGTTTATTTACCTGTTTGATAACACATGATACACAGCTTTCCGGATGTGCTTGTATTGATTTTGAATCTGCGGATCAGAAGTGTGTGTGTGTATGTGTCCTTTGTCAAGGAAAATATTTTAACCACAAATGTATAAATAAATCGATATCCCATGTCCACAGACCTGGGCCTTCCTTTAGAGAACAACAACACAAACTGTGTCAGACTAAATGCTAGTTTGTTAGCAGAGCAGAGCTCATTATCAATTTACATGTCAAGGACTGTTATTATTCTTAATTTGATGCTGTTTTCATTTCTTCTTTTTAATACTTCAAAGATGAATTCCCCATAATCATTATGGGGACCGAGAGAGAGAGAGAGAGAGAGACAGAGAGAGATAAAGAGACAGACAGAGAGAGAGAGAGCGAGAGCCAGAGAGACTAAAAGAGACAAGTCAGTGTCTCTATGTTTTCAAGGACACTATCAAAGTGAGTTTGATCCCTTTCCTAAACATATTCCTGAGAGCGTCTCCCTTCCTCCTTCCCTCTCATCTCACACTTTCCCTCGGAGCGACCAAATCTTGGCACGGAACACCATTCCAGGATTCCACCTGTTGCCGTCATGGCGACCGCCCCTGATCTATGAAATACAGCTCTCGTGCTTGCGGCCATCCCAGAATAAACGACAGGAACAAACATAAAATTAAGGTGAAGGAGGAGCAATTAAAGCCCAGGGTAGAAAAGCCATCCATCATCGCTGTGAGGTCTGGGGGGCGGGGCTGTGAGGACAGAGGGCGGGGCTGTGAGGCCAGAGGACGGGGCTGTGAGGACAGAGGGCGGGGCTGTGAGGACAGAGGACGGGGCTGTGAGGACAGAGGGCGGGGCTGTGAGGACAGAGGGCGGGGCTGTGAGGACAGAGGACGGGGCTGTGAGGCCAGAGGACGGGGGCTGTGAGGACAGAGGGCAGGGCTGTGAGGCCAGAGGACGGGGCTGTGAGGACAGAGGGCGGGGCTGTGAGGCCAGAGGACGGGGCTGTGAGGACAGAGGGCGGGGCTGTGAGGCCAGAGGGCGGGGCTGTGAGGACAGAGGGCGGGGCTGTGAGGACAGAGGGCGGGGCTGTGAGGACAGAGGACGGGGGCTGTGAGGACAGAGGGCGGGGGCTGTGAGGACAGAGGGCGGGGCTGTGAGGACAGAGGGCGGGGCTGTGAGGACAGAGGGCAGGGCTGTGAGGACAGAGGGCGGGGCTGTGAGGACAGAGGGCGGGGCTGTGAGGTCAGAGGGCGGGGCTGTGAGGACAGAGGGCGGGGCTGTGAGGACAGAGGGCGAGACACGGTCACCCCTACTCCTCTCTGACTGGGAGGGACAGCTGTCCCCTTCAGAAGGAGATAAATGAGTCTGGGGGTGTGGAGGAGGAGGAGGAGGAGGAGGAAGACGGGTGGAGGAGGAAGAGGGATGGAGGAGAAGGAAGAAGAGGGGTGGAGGAGGAGAGGAGGAGGAGGAGGAAGACGGGTGGAGGAGGAAGAGGGATGGAGGAGAAGGAAGAAGAGGGGTGGAGGAGGAGAGGAGGAGGAGGAGGAAGACGGGTGGAGGAGGAAGAGGGATGGAGGAGAAGGAAGAAGAGGGGTGGAGGAGGAGAGGAGGAGGAGGAGGAGGAAGACGGGTGGAGGAGGAAGAGGGATGGAGGAGAAGAAAGAAGAGGGGTGGAGGAGGAGAGGAGGAGGAGGAGGAGGAAGACGGGTGGAGGAGGAAGAGGGATGGAGGAGAAGGAAGAAGAGGGGTGGAGGAGGAGGAGGAGGAGGAGGAAGACGGGTGGAGGAGGAAGAGGGACGGAGGAGAAGGAAGAACAGGGGTGGAGGAGGAGAGGAGGAGGAGGAGAGGAAGACCAGTGATCTCCTGATTTATTGGACCACTGACAGGGATGGTTCAGACACACACTGTTATTAAAATAAAACGATCTCCTGGATGGAGAAGAGAGAGAGGGGGGGGGGACAGGAGGAAGAGAGGATTGGGGAATTCATCATCTGCTCAGAATAGAGGTTTCTGGTGGTAAAGTGGTTTTACAAGAACACACACACACACACACTGTGTACATTTCATCCTCGCTCTCACCCAGAGATCAAAAACTTACCTTGAACTAAGAGCGCATTTTATCGTGCCATGAACGGTATACCGACATACACAGCCGCTTCCCACCTGTCAGTCATCCAGACAGCCAGTACCAGGGCCCAGCTGGCAGATGGCCCCTCCCCCCACTCTCTCCAGCCACCACACGTGCAGAACAGTGTGTGTGTGTGTGTGTGTGTGTGTGTGCTGAGGATCACTGCCCCACTGAGGCCTGGACCTCTCTCCCAGGCGAGACGGCATTGGGTTACATTCTTCAGGCTTCAAACACAAGAGTGCACTGCATGCCGACACACACACACATGCACGCACACACACATGCACACACACACACATGCACACACACACACATGCACACACACACACATGCACGCACACACACATGCACGCACACACACATGCACACACACACATCCGCTGGAGGACACATCATACTGTGACACACACTGGCTTTGGTTTTCTTCTCTCTCTCTCTCTCTCTCTCTCTCTCTCTCTCTCTCTCTCTCTCTCTCTCTCTCTCTCCCTCTCTCTCTCTCTCTCTCTCTCTCTCTCTCTCTCTCTCTCTCTCGTGCAGGTATTATCTCCCTGTCACCTCATGACTAATAGGTGGATTAACTGTAGGGTGACCCAGGTGCTTGGAGTAACATGAAGGATGAGAGGAGAGGAGAGGAGGGGAGAGGAGGAGAGGCGGGAAAGGGAGAGGAGGGAAGGGGAGAGAAGAGAAGAGAAGAAGAATGAAAAGAAAAGACAATCACACCAGGAGGGCCACACGAGAGCCATACTGGGTCTGCCTAGTAGCCCCACTTCTTCTGTCGAC
>NW_027120544.1:0-20409 GCF_038355195.1 Osmerus mordax | reverse complement strand
TCACTGCCCTGTGCCTTCCAGCACTGTCCTAGCGCGCACACACACACACACACACACACACACAGACCAAGCGGAGTGCAGTGCCAGCCGTGTGCCCTGGTCCGTCGGTGGTGTATCTGGGTCACCCCCGCGCCCGCTGGAGGGCTGCTGTGACGCCCCCTAGAGATGGGATTAAAACAGCCTCTTCTGGAGCCAGGGTGTGCTGGGCCATCTGCAGCGCTGGACCCCAGCTGCAGCGTCACAGGGGGGCTGCAGCGTCACAGGGGGCTGCAGCGCTGGACCCCAGCTGCAGCGTCACAGGGGGCCTGCAGCGCTGGACCCCAGCTGCAGCGTCACAGGGGGCCTGCAGCGCTGGACCCCAGCTGCAGCGTCACAGGGGGCCTGCAGCGTCACAGGGGGCCTGCAGCGCTGGACCCCAGCTGCAGCGTCACAGGGGCCTGCAGCGCTGGACCCCAGCTGCAGCGTCACAGGGGGCCTGCAGCGTCACAGGGGCCTGCAGCGCTGGACCCCAGCTGCAGCGTCACAAGGGGGCTGCAGCGTCACAGGGGCCTGCAGCGCTGGACCCCAGCTGCAGCGTCACAGGGGCCTGCAGCGCTGGACCCCAGCTGCAGCGTCACAGGGGCCTGCAGCGCTGGACCCCAGCTGCAGCGTCACAGGGGCCTGCAGCGCTGGACCCCAGCTGCAGCGTCACAGGGGGGCTGCCTGGCCCCCCTCCTTCCAGGCAAATCGTACAAATCCAGGCAAATTTGTACGATCTTTCCGTTATGTCGGTTGAAGAAAAAAATCCATGGCGAGGTCCATTTTTCTTTCTGTGTGATGTGATTGAAAATGTATTTCTGAAGGCTTCAGAGTGTATCAGGAGCAGGGCAGGTTGTAACAAATGATCATGGTTTAAAATGGGCTCATGGCCATGTAAGGCTGGAAATAACAGTCTCTTCCACTTACGAGAGAGTCCATTACAGGAACGGCACTGGGGGGAGTTTAATGTAGACTGGCAAAAGTAGTGATGGAATCCAGGCACAGACAACACATACACCCCAACCCTACACCCCAACCCTACAGACCAACCCTACACCCCAACCCTACACCCCAACCCTACACCCCAACCCTACACCCAACCCTACACCCCAACCCTACACCCCAACCCTACACCCCAACCCTACACCCCAACCCTACACCCCAACCCTACACCCCAACCCTACACCCCAACCCTACACCCCAACCCTACACCCAACCCTACACCCCAACCCTACACCCCAACCCTACACCCAACCCTACACCCCAACCCTACACCCAACCCTACACCCAACCCTACACCCAACCCTACACCCCAACCCTACACCCCAACCCTACACCCAACCCTACACCCCAACCCTACACCCCAACCCTACACCCAACCCTACACCCCAACCCTACACCCCAACCCTACACCCAACCCTACACCCAACCCTACACCCCAACCCTACAGACCAACCCTACACCCCAACCCTACACCCCAACCCTACAGACCAACCCTACAGCCCAACCCTACAGCCAACCCTACACCCCAACCCTACACCCCAACCCTACACCCCAACCCTACACCCCAACCCTACACCCAACCCTACACCCCAACCCTACACCCCAACCCTACAGACCAACCCTACACCCCAACCCTACACCCCAACCCTACAGACCAACCCTACAGACCAACCCTACAGCCAACCCTACACCCCAACCCTACACCCCAACCCTACAGACCAACCCTACAGCCCAACCCTACAGCCAACCCTACACCCCAACCCTACAGCCAACCCTACACCCCAACCCTACACCCCAACCCTACAGACCAACCCTACAGCCCAACCCTACAGCCAACCCTACACCCCAACCCTACAGCCAACCCTACACCCCAACCCTACACCCCAACCCTACACCCCAACCCTACACCCCAACCCTACACCCCAACCCTACACCCAACCCTACAGCCAACCCTACACCCCAACCCTACACCCCAACCCTACACCCCAACCCTACACCCCAACCCTACACCCAACCCTACAGCCAACCCTACACCCCAACCCTACACCCCAACCCTACACCCCAACCCTACAGACCAACCCTACAGCCCAACCCTACAGCCCAACCCTACACCCCAACCCTACACCCAACCCTACACCCCAACCCTACACCCAACCCTACACCCAACCCTACACCCAACCCTACACCCCAACCCTACACCCAACCCTACACCCAACCCTACACCCCAACCCTACAGCCCAACCCTACACCCCAACCCTACACCCCAACCCTACACCCCAACCCTACAGACCAACCCTACAGACCAACCCTACACCCAACCCTACACCCCAACCCTACACCCCAACCCTACACCCAACCCTACACCCCAACCCTACACCCCAACCCTACACCCCAACCCTACACCCCAACCCTACACCCCAACCCTACAGCCCAACCCTACACCCCAACCCTACACCCCAACCCTACAGACCGACCCTACACCCCAACCCTACAGCCCAACCCTACAGCCCAACCCTACACCCCAACCCTACACCCCAACCCTACACCCAACCCTACACCCAACCCTACACCCCAACCCTACACCCCAACCCTACAGCCCAACCCTACACCCCAACCCTACACCCCAACCCTACACCCCAACCCTACAGACCAACCCTACACCCCAACCCTACACCCCAACCCTACACCCCAACCCTACACCCAACCCTACACCCCAACCCTACACCCCAACCCTACACCCCAACCCTACACCCCAACCCTACACCCCAACCCTACACCCCAACCCTACACCCCAACCCTACACCCCAACCCTACACCCAACCCTACACCCCAACCCTACACCCCAACCCTACACCCAACCCTACACCCCAACCCTACACCCAACCCTACACCCAACCCTACACCCAACCCTACACCCCAACCCTACACCCCAACCCTACACCCAACCCTACACCCCAACCCTACACCCCAACCCTACACCCAACCCTACACCCCAACCCTACACCCCAACCCTACACCCAACCCTACACCCAACCCTACACCCCAACCCTACAGACCAACCCTACACCCCAACCCTACACCCCAACCCTACAGACCAACCCTACAGCCCAACCCTACAGCCAACCCTACACCCCAACCCTACACCCCAACCCTACACCCCAACCCTACACCCCAACCCTACACCCAACCCTACACCCCAACCCTACACCCCAACCCTACAGACCAACCCTACACCCCAACCCTACACCCCAACCCTACAGACCAACCCTACAGACCAACCCTACAGCCAACCCTACACCCCAACCCTACACCCCAACCCTACAGACCAACCCTACAGCCCAACCCTACAGCCAACCCTACACCCCAACCCTACAGCCAACCCTACACCCCAACCCTACACCCCAACCCTACAGACCAACCCTACAGCCCAACCCTACAGCCAACCCTACACCCCAACCCTACAGCCAACCCTACACCCCAACCCTACACCCCAACCCTACACCCCAACCCTACACCCCAACCCTACACCCCAACCCTACACCCAACCCTACAGCCAACCCTACACCCCAACCCTACACCCCAACCCTACACCCCAACCCTACACCCCAACCCTACACCCAACCCTACAGCCAACCCTACACCCCAACCCTACACCCCAACCCTACACCCCAACCCTACAGACCAACCCTACAGCCCAACCCTACAGCCCAACCCTACACCCCAACCCTACACCCAACCCTACACCCCAACCCTACACCCAACCCTACACCCAACCCTACACCCAACCCTACACCCCAACCCTACACCCAACCCTACACCCAACCCTACACCCCAACCCTACAGCCCAACCCTACACCCCAACCCTACACCCCAACCCTACACCCCAACCCTACAGACCAACCCTACAGACCAACCCTACACCCAACCCTACACCCCAACCCTACACCCCAACCCTACACCCAACCCTACACCCCAACCCTACACCCCAACCCTACACCCCAACCCTACACCCCAACCCTACACCCCAACCCTACAGCCCAACCCTACACCCCAACCCTACACCCCAACCCTACAGACCGACCCTACACCCCAACCCTACAGCCCAACCCTACAGCCCAACCCTACACCCCAACCCTACACCCCAACCCTACACCCAACCCTACACCCAACCCTACACCCCAACCCTACACCCCAACCCTACAGCCCAACCCTACACCCCAACCCTACACCCCAACCCTACACCCCAACCCTACAGCCCAACCCTACACCCCAACCCTACACCCCAACCCTACACCCAACCCTACACCCCAACCCTACACCCCAACCCTACACCCCAACCCTACACCCCAACCCTACACCCCAACCCTACAGCCCAACCCTACACCCCAACCCTACACCCCAACCCTACAGACCGACCCTACACCCCAACCCTACAGCCCAACCCTACAGCCCAACCCTACACCCCAACCCTACACCCCAACCCTACACCCCAACCCTACACCCCAACCCTACACCCAACCCTACACCCAACCCTACACCCCAACCCTACACCCCAACCCTACAGCCCAACCCTACACCCCAACCCTACAGCCCAACCCTACACCCCAACCCTACACCCCAACCCTACAGACCGACCCTACACCCCAACCCTACAGCCCAACCCTACAGCCCAACCCTACACCCCAACCCTACAGCCCAACCCTACAGCCCAACCCTACACCCCAACCCTACACCCCAACCCTACAGACCGACCCTACACCCCAACCCTACAGCCCAACCCTACACCCCGACCCTACACACCGACCCTACAGACCGACCCTACAGCCCGACCCTACAGCCCGACCCTACAGCCCGACCCTACACCCCGACCCTACACCCCGACCCTACACCCCGACCCTACACCCCGACCCTACACCCCGACCCTACACCCCAACCCTACAGACTACACCCCAACCCTACAGACCAACCCTACACCCCAACCCTACATACAGGGCCAGAGTGGGGCCACTTTTCAGCCCGGGAGTTTCAGGCCCAAGACCGGCCCTTTTCTTTGTATACCAAACAGGGCCGGATGCAGCCTGCTTTGACTGTGAGTGCAGTGAACTTTTCTGGGGGGTATCATAATTACAGAAAGGGATCGTATTATTTTTTATATTGATACCATTTTTGAGACTGCTTAATGATCCGAGTGTTAATCAGGCACGGAGCCAGACGTTGTAAACATTCGGAGCTTTGCCCCAACCTAGGACGTATGGGTCTGATGTGATGCAAGATAGGCACTTCTACACTTAATGCGAGCGCGCAAAGCGTGCAAGCGAAAATTTTTGGCCATTATTTGAGCGCAAAATACTTTTTTGAGCTTTATGTAAAATAAACAGACGTTTTTCAATTTTGTAAAACCTTGTCTAGCGATGCCATCACTCCGGCTCCCATCCATCCTCCCTGACGCGTATCGTTACGGTAGGGCCGCCCGTCCCAGCTATCGGTAGCCGATCGGAGAAAACTTTTTGGAAAAGACGCGCAATGGACCCAACCAACTCTATTTGGGAGGGGAGAACTCCCTCACATGGTACAACCCATGCAGAGGCTGAGGTGTCAGAATGCGGGACGTGTGTAGCCTACTTTAAGAGAAGATAGACTAACGTGACAAATGTCAACAACAAAAAATTCCTCGACCAGCCCAAAAGTGAAGCGGCCCACCGGGAACTCTCCCGATTCTCCCGATTACCCACCCCGGCCTTGCCTACAGCCCAACCCTACAGCCCAACCCTACACCCCAACCCTACACCCCAACCCTACAGCCCAACCCTACACCCCAACCCTACACCCCAACCCTACACCCCAACCCTACACCCCAACCCTACACCCCAACCCTACACCCCAACCCTACAGCCCAACCCTACAGCCCAACCCTACAGCCCAACCCTACAGCCCAACCCTACAGCCCAACCCTACACCCCAACCCTACACCCCAACCCTACACCCCAACCCTACAGCCCAACCCTACACCCCAACCCTACACCCCAACCCTACAGCCCAACCCTTCAGCCCAACCCTACACCCCAACCCTACAGCCCAACCCTTCAGCCCAACCCTACACCCCAACCCTACACCCCAACCCTACAGCCCAACCCTACACCCCAACCCTACACCCCAACCCTACAGCCCAACCCTACACCCCAACCCTACACCCCAACCCTACAGCCCAACCCTTCAGCCCAACCCTACACCCCAACCCTACACCCCAACCCTACACCCCAACCCTACACCCCAACCCTACACCCCAACCCTACACCCCAACCCTACAGCCCAACCCTTCACCCCAACCCTACACCCCAACCCTACAGCCCAACCCTACACCCCAACCCTACAGCCCAACCCTACAGCCCAACACATCAGAGGAGGGGGAGGAGGAAGGGACATTTCTCAGTGACAGATGAGCGTGTCTGGCAGGGTGTTGTCTGAGAGACGGAGTCTACGATCTTCATGTCACTTCATAACTCACAACATTGATCCTTCTTCTCTGACCGGCCAGAACAACAAACAGGCTGTGATAGGACTCTCCTGGGGGGGGGGGCGTAAATTACCCAGAGGCTAAATAAAAGATGTCAGCCACCAATCAATCACTGGAGACGGCTCAGGTCGATTGGGTCGTTGGTGGAGGGAGGACGGGAGGGAGGGAGGTGAAGGAGGAGAAAGTTTAAGGGCTCAGACCTGAAGGTTAAAGGAGACGCAGGAGGGCAGAGATCTTTCTCCCTTTAGACGAACCCCTCACCTCTCCCTCCCTCACCCCTTCTTCCTTCACCTCTCCCTCCCTCCCACCTCTCCCTGTGCAGACATGTCTTTAGTGAGCTCGTAGAGGCAGGAAGTGTTCAGCTGTTCGGAAAAGTTAGTTTTTCCACATGTGTTGAACCTCTTGACAGTTTGTCTTGAAGTGGACAAAGTTAGACCATGCAAGTTGTGTGTGGTGACATGGGGTTTACGGTGGAGGATTGTGCAGCACACACACACACACTCACTCCCTCACTGTGTGTGGTTGAGTTGTGTAGTGGAGTTAATGACATCCAGTCAGCCCCAGTCTCATTATCAGAGATAGCAGTCTCACCTGCCCAGCGACATGACGACAGTCATCAGTCATGCTGTCCTGCTGCCTGTCTGCCTGACACACACACACACACATACATACACACTCTCACAAAACACACACACAGTCACAGTCACACAGTCTCACACAAACTTTCATATAATTACACACTCACACACAATTCTGGGTGCACGCGTGTACAAACACGCACACGCGCGCTCTCACCAAACACACATACTCAGACACACACAAGCGCACGCACACACATAGACCCAAAGTGGCCTCAGGTGTTTGTCTCGTCCCCCGCGCTCCCCTAGCTGTGCTGTGTGGACTGTTTTCCTCCCCAGCTGTCCATGTAGTTCAGCACACAGATGCAGCCTTCCTCTCCTCTCTCTACAAGTCCTCTCTCCTCCATCTCTCTATCTCTCCTCCCATCAGCCTTTTAATGGAAGTCAGGCTTGCTCCAGGAAATATACCCTACACACATCCCATAATGCACAAGCTATTACACTGGGAGCGTGTGTGTGCATGTGTGTGAGGGTGTGTGGAGTGTGTGTGTGTGTGTGTGAGGTGTGTGTTAGGTGTGTGAAGGGACAGCTGCATTCTAAAGACTTGTTCTGTGCTCCTCTGCTTACGACCTGCAGCCCAGCATGGTGTGTACATTTACACCTCTCACACACTCCTGTCTCACACACACCCTCACACACCCTCACCCCCAGTGTTTCCTGCTGTGTGCTGGTGGTCTGGGGACAGAGAGAGATGATGTTCTGTAATTGAGCAAGGTATGTGGTGAATACTGTGGAGAGCAGCCCTGCTGAGCCCCTCTATTCCAGCAGGACACACACACACCGTCCCTGAGACCACACCTTCTCTCCTTCTAGCAGGACCCACTCAATCCTCCCACTGAACAAACTCATTACAGATGTCTTGTGTTTTTAACTTAAACAATTAAAAAAACTGTTGTAAATCCCTACTGATTGATGTACGTTCGATTAGAGGAAAAGAGGGTTAGGGTAGATGGAAGCACATGTCCCAGGACAGGTGGCACTGCAGTACTCAGGACAGAAGGGGGTCTGCCTCTGGTAAAACTGCTGTTACAGTAGGTGCTGTAACAGCAGGTTCTGTAACAGTGCTGTAACAGCAGGTGCTGTAACAGTGCTGTAACAGCAGGCACTGTAACGGTAGGTGCTGTAACAGTGCTGTAACAGCAGGCACTGTAACGGTAGGTGCTGTAACAGTACTGTAACAGTAGGTACTGTAACAGTACTGTAAAAGCAGGTACTGTAACAGTGCTGTAACAGCAAGAGCTGTAACAGTGCTGTAACAGCAGGTACTGTAACAGCAGGTACTGTAACAGCTGGCATCTCAGAGTTCAGCTGTACAAGCTGCATATGTTGCTTCTGAAGTAGATACTCATTCACAGTCTCAAGCTTGTGTCTGTGTGTGTGAGAGGGTGTGTGTGTGCGTGTGTGTATGTGAGAGAGAGCGCGTGTGTGTGTGAGAGAGCTTGTATGTGTGTGTGTGTGTGTGTGAGAGAGAGCTTGTGTGTGAGAGAGTGTGTGTGTGTGTGTGTGTGTGTGGGAGAGAGCTTGTGTGTGTGTGTGCGTGTGCGTGTGTGTGTGTGAGAGAGCGTGTGTGTGTGTGGGAGAGCGTGTGTGTGTGTGGGAGAGCGTGTGTGTGTGTGGGAGAGCGTGTGTGTGGGAGAGCGTGTGTGTGGGAGAGCGTGTGTGTGTGTGTGAGAGCGTGTGTGTGTGTGTGTGGGAGAGCGTGTGTGTGGGAGAGCGTGTGTGTGGGAGAGCGTGTGTGTGTGTGTGTGAAAGAGTGTGTGTGTGGCCACATGGGACTGACTGTTTTATATGGTAATTGTGTTAATGTGTACGATCCTTTCATCACATCCTCATAATGGTTTCATTAGGCTTTCTAATGAAACAGCTCTCAGGCTGTGTGAGAGAGTGTGTGAGAGAGTGTGTGAGAGAGTGTGTGAGAGAGTGTGTGAGAGAGTGTGTGTGAGTGTGTGTGAGAGAGAGTGTGTGAGTGTGTCCCTTCATCAGCCCTCTCAGGCTGTCTGAGTGTACTGCTGCTCTAACAGTCCCCATGGACTCCTCTTCATCACCTGCTCCCAGATACACACACACACTCTTATACACAAACACTTATACACACACACATGTATACAGCTGGGGAGGGAGGGAGGGAGGAGTTGGATGGATTGTTGGTTGGGTGGTTGGATGGTCGGATCACAACCTGCCCCCCTTCCTTGTGTTTAGGTAACAAACAGGGAACATGGGAGGGGAGGGGCTACAAGGCATCGCAGGAGAGATAAAAGGAGGTGTAACTTGTTCTTCATTGGCCTCCCCTATAATTCTACCTCACCCACATCCCCAGCCCTCTCCCTCTCTCACCCCCTATCCCTCGCTCGCCCCCCCCTCTCCTCTCCTTCAAGTGAAGCACTGCCCCGCTCGCCTCCCTCCTATTCCCCCCCCCCCCTCTCCACTGTCCCGTGAAATTGGGCTCAAAGTTACGAGGCACGAGAACGCAGTGAGGGGGTTTAAATTCACCACCCCCCCCACACACACACCCACACACACACACACAGTGAGGGGGTTTAAATACACCCCCCCACACACACACACACACCCACACACACACCCACACAGCGCAGGACTGACTAGGCCCATCCACAACCCGGTCCCTGGTCGGTAACCGTGACGACCCTGACTCAGCACCTGACTGGTGGAGGATATCTCTCTCTCTCCCTCTCCCTCCCTCTCTCTCTCTCCCTGTCTCTCCCTCTCTCATCTTCCACCTCCCCTCATCTCCCCCCCTTCCAAACACACACACTCTCACACACACACACACACACACAGAGCCAGAAGCATCCTCCCAAATTGAATTCTTGTTCAACCATTCTTTCAGTGGTGGGAGTTTTTCACCTGTCTTCCTGAAGGGTTTATGTGCTGTTTGAAATGAGCACATTTTGATGTTATTTGTTTAGCCCCATCCTCCTCTTGTCCCCTGATCAGCAGGACACCAAAGTCTGGGATGCCATCCTGGCTGGCTCCCTCTGGCTATAGGGAGCTAGCTAGTACTCCTGGCTGGAGGGGGCTAGCTAGTACTCCTGGCTATAGGGAGCTAGCTAGTACTCCTGGCTGGAGGGGGCTAGCTAGTACTCCTGGCTGGAGGGAGCTAGCTAGTACTCCTGGCTGGATGGAGCTAGCTAGTACTCCTGGCTGGAGGGAGCTAGCTAGTACTCCTGGCTGGATGGAGCTAGCTAGTACTCCTGGCTGGAGGGAGCTAGCTAGTACTCCTGGCTGGAGGGAGCTAGCTAGTACTCCTGGCTGGATGGAGCTAGCTAGTACTCCTGGCTGGAGGGAGCTAGCTAGTACTCCTGGCTGGATGGAGCTAGCTAGTACTCCTGGCTGGATGGAGCTAGCTAGTACTCCTGGCTGGATGGAGCTAGCTAGTACTCCTGGCTGGAGGGAGCTAGCTAGTACTCCTGGCTGGATGGAGCTAGCTAGTACTCCTGGCTGGAGGGAGCTAGCTAGTACTCCTGGCTGGAGGAAGCTAGCTAGTACTCCTGGCTGGAGGGAGCTAGCTAGTACTCCTGGCTGGATGGAGCTAGCTAGTACTCCTGGCTGGAGCGAGCTAGCTAGTACTCCTGGCTGGAGCGAGCTAGCTAGTACTCCTGGCTGGATGGAGCTAGCTAGTACTCCTGGCTGGAGGGAGCTAGCTAGTACTCCTGGCTGGAGGGAGCTAGCTAGTACTCCTGGCTGGATGGAGCTAGCTAGTACTCCTGCCTGGAGGGAGCTAGCTAGTACTCCTGGCTGGAGCGAGCTAGCTAGTACTCCTGGCTGGAGCGAGCTAGCTAGTACTCCTGGCTGGATGGAGCTAGCTAGTACTCCTGCCTGGAGGGGGCTAGCTAGTACTCCTGGCTGGAGGGAGCTAGCTAGTACTCCTGGCTGGAGGGAGCTAGCTAGTACTCCTGGCTGGAGGGAGCTAGCTAGTACTCCTGGCTGGAGGGAGCTAGCTAGTACTCCTGGCTGGAGGGAGCTAGCTAGTACTCCTGGCTGGAGGGAGCTAGCTAGTACTCCTGGCTGGAGGGAGCTCTGCCATATTGTTTAAACACACCCAGTTATCTCAACCACGCAAGACCAATCTTGGGGCTGTAATCAAAACAGGGAGGAGCTAGCAGAGCCTCCATGGACCATTATGAGCGGGTCTGCAAGGTGAAAAAAGTCGTTTGTCAGCAGTCGACGTCTCACAGGGTGAAACCAACAAGATGTGGACCAAAAGTCAATCTCAGGGATAATGGAATAATACCAGGCTAATACGGCATGTACTGGGGCGGAACACGGGGGCAGCCAGGGGTCAACCCTCGCCGCTATGCCTTGTGGGTAGCGGGCCGCATGCAGGCCATCAATTCCTATCCCCATGGTAACCAAGTGTGTAAACTGTAACACTGTACAGGAAATATAATTATATAATTCGGAAAGTACAGCTTCCGGTTTGGTAAAAAAAAAAAGGTCAAATAGATAAACGATAATTAGCCTGAGAGATGTGAGGTATTGTAATGTATGGTGGTTAAATAAATCTGTAATATGTAATCATTATTTAATATGTAAAAATAATTAGCTGTCA
Organism: Osmerus mordax; assembly: GCF_038355195.1. Classification (NCBI taxonomy): domain Eukaryota; kingdom Metazoa; phylum Chordata; class Actinopteri; order Osmeriformes; family Osmeridae; genus Osmerus; species Osmerus mordax. The sequence continues at coordinate 8,666 of NW_027120544.1, read as the reverse complement.
TGTTCCAGTTCAAAATCTCCTTTTTCTTTCTCGTACAAGATTTGCATACAGCATCGTCAGTTATAACAGGGTTGTGGTTCAGAACAGGGGAGTTCTAACAGGGTTGTGGTTCAGAACAGGGGAGTTCTAACAGGGTTGTGGTTCAGAACAGGGGAGTTCTAACAGGGTTGTGGTTCAGAACAGGGGAGTTCTCACAGGGTTGTGGTTCAGAGGCAAGGAATGGATCGTACTTTCTGACCACGTTGCAAAGAAGCTTCAGCTAGCAGGCGTGGTGAACAAAAAGAATCGTACTCCTGTTGTGTAGGTGGTTATGTTTATTTTGTGTAGCATTATGCACAATGCTAGTGTTGTGTTAATGTTCCTGTATGTTTCCTTTCTTCCAGGGCTACTTCCTGTTGTTTGAGTCGATGCTGGACTCGGTCCTGTATGCCAGAGATCGCTACCTGGCTGAGGGTGGCTCAGGTACGACGGTTAAACTACCCTGCTCTGCTAAGCTACCCTGCTCTGCTAAGCTACCCTGCTCTGCTAAGCTACCCTGCTCTGCTAAGCTACCCTGCTCTGCTAAGCTACCCTGCTAAGCTACCCTGCTCTGCTAAGCTACTTTGTACTGCTATGCTAGGCTAAGCTACACTACACTGCTATGCTTTCATTTATGAAAGTGTCTGTGTGTGTGTTTGCGTCTGTGTATATGGTTGGTTGGGTGTGTGTGTGTATATGTGTATACGTGAGTGTGTGTGTTCGCCCCCCCCAGGCCCCTATTGTACATGTGTGTGTGTGTGTGTGTGTTCAGGGTCAGCTCCTCTGTGAGGTTAAATGATTTGTGCCAAAAGGCTCCTGTCACAGTTCCAGCAGCCTGGGTTACTGTCCCTGAGGGGGGGGTGAGGGAAGAGGAGCGTGGGGGAGAGCGATGAGGCGCTGGTCTGAGGGATGAGGCACCGGGGCAGGTCTTAGGGTTAGGGTTAGGGGCTCCGTACATCTCCCTGTGAGCGCTGTCTGGGGAGTCAGGTGGCTGAGCGGTGAGGAAATCGGGCTAGTAATCCAAAGGTTGCCAGTTCGATTCCCGGTCAAGCCAACTGACGTTGTGTCCTTGGGCAAGGCACTTCACCCTACTTGCCTCGGGGGAATGTCCCTGTACTTACTGTAAGTCGCTCTGGATAAGAGCGTCTGCTAAATGACTAAATGTAAATGTCTCCAGCCTCTAGGTCTGTCTGTCCCATAATGCTCTTGGCTTGTTTTAGTTTTGATGTGTGTGTGTGCGGGAGTGTCTGTGTGTGTGTGTCCAGGTGTGTGTGTCCACCCTCAGAGAGCATTCCAGCTGCTCAATCCACATGATCATCCCCCAAAACCCTCGAATCCCAAGCAAGGTGCTATCCTGGGAGAAGCTCCCTGCCCCCCTCCCTCCCTGCCCCCCTCCCTCCCTCCCTGCCTGCCTGCCTGCCTCCCTGCCTGCCTCCCTGCCCCCCTCCGTCCCTCCCTCCCTGCCTGCCTGCCTGCCTGCCTGCCTCCCTGCCCCCCTGCCTCCCTCCCTCCCTGCCTGCCTGCCTGCCTGCCTGCCTGCCTGCCTCCCTGCCCCCCTGCCTCCCTGCCTGCCTGCCTCCCTGCCCCCCTCCCTGCCTGCCTCCCTGCCCCCCTCCGTCCCTGCCCCCCTGCCTGCCTGCCTCCGTCCCTGCCTCCCTCCCTCTCTGCCTGCCCCCCTCCCTGCCTCCCTGCCTGCCTCCCTGCCTGCCCCCCTCCCTGCCCCCCTCCCTGCCTCCCTCCGTCCCTGCCCCCCTCCCTCCCTGCCTCCCTGCCTGCCCCCCTCCCTGCCCCCCTCCCTGCCCCCCTCCCTGCCTCCCTCTCTGCCTGCCTGCCTCCCTCCCTCTCTGCCTGCCTCCCTGCCCCCCTCCCTGCCTCCCTCCCTCTCTGCCTGCCTGCCTCCCTGCCCCCCTCCGTCCCTGCCCCCCTCCCTGCCTGCCTCCGTCCCTGCCCCCCTCCCCTGCCTCCCTGCCTGCCTCCCTCCCTGCCCCCCTCCCTCTCTGCCTGCCTCCCTGCCTGCCTCCCTGCCCCCCTCCCTCTCTTCACGGCCGACCAGGAGTGGGCCATGAGGGAGAGGGGGATGACAAACGGGCTGTGGGCAGCGAGTCGAGAAGGACGCAGATGTCAAAGCCATGAATCTGGGGACGCCCGTGTACCTCCCTCCCTCCCTCTCTCTCTCTCTCTCTCTCTCTCTCTCTCTCCGTCTCTCTCTCTCCCTCTCTTTCCCTCCCTCCCTCTTTCTCTCTCTGTCTTTCTCTCTCTGCATCTCCCTCTCTCTTTCCTTCTTTCTCTCTTTTTCTTTCTCTCCCTCTCTCTTTTACAGTACTACATAACCCTCTGAGGTCTGCCTCATTCCTGCCCAATCAGCATCCCCCCTTGTCCACCCGGCCAATCAGCATCCCCCCTCGTCCACCCGGCCAATCAGCATCCCCCCTCGGTGTGTGTGTGTGTGTGTGTTTCATCAGCCACATTGACACCTGCAGGCCCACTGTTACCCTTTAGACAATCAAAGAGGCCATGAGATGGCCATCAGTGACCTGTCACCTTCAATTTAGACACTTCCTGTTTCTCTGGGAGAGGGGGCAGAGCTGTGTGTGTAGTGAAGCAGGACATTTGCTTCTTTTCTTAGTAGCTCAGTTCTGCAGCTGTGTCAGTCTCACAGGGTCTCTCCTTCTCAACTTCCTCTTCCCTCCTTCTTACAGTAGATAACCTAGACAACACACCCGACACACCTGTGTGTGTGTGTTTGTGTGTGCGTGTGTGTGTGTGTGGAAAGTTTTGAAAGGTTGAAAAAGAAAGAAGGAACTAAAATAATGGCAACTTTTTACTTAAGTATATGTCAGAGCCCACACTTCTTTACTTTAACTTGAGTGAAAAAGTGTAGTCAGAACTTCAATTTTTACCACAGTATTTTTAAACACGAGTATCTGTACTTGAGTGAAGGATGTGTACTTTTGCCATCTCTGTTTCACACACACACACACACACACACACACACACACACACACACACACACACACACACACACACACACACACTTACTGGGAAACACATTAGGCCTGGAGTTAGGGTTGAACTCATGAGTGATGTGTTGTGAATCTGCCCTTAATTTGTTCATCCAGATACATCCTTCTACGCACGTATGCTACAAACAAGGCCAATATCACGTGTGAAAAAATACTAAAGACCAAGGTGTGCGTGCCTGTGTGTGTGCATGAGATGGATACTGTCATTACTGGGGTTGGATGATACGAATGCATTGTTCCCCACCCCCGACACCAGCCCAGCGTGTAATGAGATGCTCTCACATTTATACCAGTTACACTGATCTGTCCCAGTTAGACGCTGGTACATGATGCACAGGGTTACATTTAGTCATTTAGCAGACGCTCTTATCCAGAGCGGCTTAGAGTAAGTAAAGTTAGAAGACACAGGTGAATCAGAGCCCTATAGATCAGATTTTTACATGTTGTGGGATTGAAGTCTCAACTGATGGAAGGATTCCTCTATCTGCAGTATTGGCTTGTCTCTTTTGCTGTGATGTGAATGCTGTGATGTGAATGTTTGTTCTACAAGTAGAAGTGAATCTTAAATACTAAACTAAGAACAATTATGACCACTGTCATAAATTCTAACATGGTGTGTATAATGTAAATATGGCTTTCTACACTAAAACATACTTAAAAACAAAAACTGTCTTAACAATTCCCTACACACACACACAGATCACTGTGTCGTAGAGATATAACATGAACAAAGCCAACCAAACTAGGTTTATTCCAGAACACAGATATGTCACCAGTTACAAATGTCCCGATACTGACCACTGACCTCTGACCTCCAGTCTACCCCGACCGCTGCAGCATCAGTCTGGTTGCCGTGGGCGACACCCAGAAGCACCTCGACCGCATTGCATTTTGGGAGGACGTGTACGGCTTCAACATGGCGTGCATGAAGAAGGGCGTGCTGCAGGAGGCTGCGGTGGAGCTGGTCAACCCACACACACTAATATCTGACCCTGCTGTCGTACAGGTACATACACACACACACTCATCCCTGACCCTGCTGTCGTACAGGTACACACACACACACTCATCTCTGACCCTGCGGTCATACAGGTACACACACACACACACACACTCATCTCTGACCCTGCTGTCGTACAGGTACACACACACACACACTCATCTCTGACCCTGCTGTCATACAGGCACACACACACTCCTCTCTGACCCTGCTGTCATACAGGCACACACACACACACACACTCCTCTCTGAGCCAGTTAGGTGAGGCTGGATTAGAGAGACAGTAGAGTTTGGAGTTGAAGAAGACAAAGACTGAGAGAGGGAGTTAGTCCCAGAGAGATGGAGCCATGGAGAGTGCGTGCGTGCGTGCGTGCGTGTGTGTGGTGCGGTGCAGGGAGATTGATCTGTCGAATCCATGTTTAAGTTCCTCTTTAGGAACCTTCATTACTCTATCCCCTGTGGGCTGGAGTAGCTCTCACTGAGCTAATGGTAACACACACACTCACACAGTAACACACACACACTCACACAGTAACACACACACACTCACACTGTAACACACACAGTAACACTCACACTGTAGTGCTTTGACTTCCGTGCTGAACGTGACCTATAAAGAACTGTATGTTGTCTCCTGATCACCTGGTTGAACTGTATGTTGTCTCCTGATCACCTGGTTGAGAGACACAGAGATGCACTCAGATGAGGTTCAAATCTTCACTAAGGAGCTTTCTGAAAGTCTTCCACCCAGATGTATCCCTCCTCCCAGCTCTTCCCTCCGTGATGAACGAGGGAAGGGACTGATATGTAATGGAATTTGAATCCTCTAATCAATAGTTTCTCCCTCCAGTGACAAATGGACAGCTCCTCTGCCCAATTACATGCCTCTCCCTCCTTCTTTCTCTTGACGCTTTTTGTCTTTAATTTTTTTCTTCTCTTTCTCTCCCTCTCTCTCTCTCTCTGATACGATCCAATAACATTCTATTAAGTTTGGCCGCAACGCCGGAAAATTGAGAACCCTGTCTTGGAATTGTGAATTCGTGTAAAGCAGCAGTTTTGCTGTGTGTTGAATTTTACGTTTTTACATTTGTCATCAATGTTTCTTTGACAGAACCGACGTGGTTGTATGAGCAAAGATTTAATGATGTAGGTATATGTATTGGTTAGATCAGCATTTGTGTGGTTTTCTGGGATAGTGTGTGTGTTTGTGTAGGTGTGTGTTTGTGTAGGTGTGTGTTTGAATAGGTGTGCCTTTGTTTTACTAAAGAAACTTCTGAAAAAAACGGACCTTGTGGGAACTCTCTCTCTCACAACTTCAGTTCTGGGGTTAGGGTTAGAATGACATCAAGGTTTAGGACTTCTTTTTTTTTTTTAAGTGTATGGAATTCCAACAAGGGTAGATGTGTGTTTGTGTGTGTGTTTATTGACTTGTTGTGTGTGTACTCTCCTCTCAGGTGATTGAGTGTAACTCTGTGTGTCTCTCTGAGCTGGAGTTCACGTCCGACTTCTGCCTGAAGATTACAGACAGCAAGGACTGCACGGTTAGTACACACACACATACACACACACACGCACACACATTCACATACACACTCACACACTTTAATCTTGATCTGTGTTGTCAGCTATGAGTATTGATCTGAGATGTGATGAGGCAGTGTGTGTAGCGTGTGAAAAAAACTGTGTAAGAGCCAGGTTGTGCTCAGACTGCACATGCTAATACACATACAACACATGTTCACTATTAGTTTTCCACACGTACCTAAATCACGACTCTGCTCCACACTTCTGTGATACTCACAGAGTGTTTGTGTCTGTGTGTGTTTTTAGGCGTGTGTGTGTGCTTGCTATGGCAGGGTAGCCTGCTTATAAGTGTATTCTGATTTTATAAGTGTATTTCTGATTCTGTGGGGGAGGAGGAGGGGGAGGAAGAGGAGGGGGAGGAAGAGGAGGGAGGGGGGTGTGGGGGAGGAGGGGGTGGAGGGGGAGGAGGGGGTGGAGGAGGAGGAGGGGGTGGAGGAGGAGGTGGTGTGGGGGAGGAGGAGGGGGGTATGTGGAGGAGGGGTAGGAGGGAGAGGAGATGGGGTTGGTGTGGGGGAGGAGGAGGGGTGAAGGAGGGGAGGAGGGGATGTGCCTTGCGGGCTGTGATGAAACGGCTGCTTTTGTTCTGCTGTCGACAGTCCATTCATCAGCCAGCCTGCCTAACCTTGCATTAAATGAACAGCACAACCCTGCTTCTGAGCTCCGCTCTGCTCTAGACAAATACCCCGTCCTTCTCTCTCCCTCCTCCCTCCCTCTCTCCTTCTCTCTCTCCTCCCTCTCTTTCTCTCTCCCTCCCTCTCTCTCGCTCTCCTTCTCTCTCCCTCTCTTTCTCCCTATCTCTTTCTCCTCACTCCCTCCCTCTCCCTCTCTCATTTGTCAGTGTGCCCCCACCTTTGAGGAGAAACAGAGATTAGAGACGTGAGATTAGAGACGTGAGATTAGAGACGTGAGATTAGAGACGTGAGATTAGAGACGTGAGATTAGATAGTGTGTTCTGGAGAGAGGGATGTGCTGCAGTCTGAACCCCCTCAGAGAAGCCACGCCTCCATGCTGCTCTGAGGCCACGCCTCCATGTTGCTCTGAGGCCACGCCTCCATGTTGCTCTGAGGCCACGCCTCCATGTTGCTCTGAGGCCACGCCTCCATGCTGCTCTGAGGCCACGCCTCCATGCTGCTCTGAGGCCACGCCTCCATGCTGCTCTGAGGCCACGCCTCCATGCTGCTCTGAGGCGGCAGTGAAGAAGCTGCAGTGTTTAGTGATGAAGAACTGGTTCTCTTTGATTGCAGTGGAATTGGAGAATGAGGAGAGAAATAGGGAGAGAGGTAGACAAAGGGAGAGAGAGGGAGACATAAAGTGAGAAAGAGGGAGAGACAAAGTGATAGAGAGATGGAGAGAGATATAGAAAGTGAGAGAGAGATAGAGAGGATAAATAGTGAGAGAGAAACAGAGCTGTTCCATGTCAGAGCCACAAAAAGAAAGTTTGTGAAATTGATTACGGAGCTCTTTTATTCATTCAAATATTTCCTCTGTCCTTCCTCCTTTTCTATGACCCTCTCTCCCTCTCATCCTATCCCACCTCCTCCCTTTATCCTTCCTCCTTCCATCCCTCCTCTCTTCCTCCCTACATTTACATTACATTTAGTCATTTAGCAGACGCTCTTATCCAGAGCGACTTACAGTAAGTACAGGGACATTCCCCCCGAGGCAAGTAGGGTGAAGTGCCTTGCCCAAGGACACAACGTCATTTGGCACGGCCGGGAATCTAACTGGCAACCTTCAGATTACGAGCCCGATTCTCTAACCGCTCAGCCACCTGACTCCCTCCCTCGCTCCCTCCTTCTCTCCCTCCCTCATCCATCTCTTCCTCTCTCTCCCCCTCTCTCTGTCCCGCCCCTCAACCCTCTTCCCTGCTCTCCTCCACCCCTCTCTCCTTCTCTCCATCACATGTAAATAATAGCAGGGAGAGAAAGGCCTTCAGGCTGACTGAGCACGCTCAGTAACTCCAAGGACCTCTTGAGCACATTAAGATCAGAATTATGAAATCTCCTTCTCTTGCTATTTGTCACTCTGTGACTAAGTGTGTTTTTGGGCATGTGTTAGTGTGTGTATAGTATGTTGGAGTGTGTGTGTGTGTGAATGTGTGTTTAATTGTGTGTGGGGCTGTAGGTGTGAGTGTATAAGTGTGTTGGGAGGTAATGGTGAGGGTGTGTGGCTATAGGTGTGTGTATGGGGAGTGTGTGCGTTACTGCGGCGGAACAGCATGAGGAGCCCAGGAAGGGGAGGGCGGAGGGGAGGAGCCCAGGAAGGGGATGGGGGGAGGAGGGGAGGAGCCCAGAAGGGGCCTGGAGAGGGGCGGGAGGAGCCCAGGAAGGGAGGGGGAGGGGGGGTGGAGGGGAGAAGCTCAGAAGGGGAGGGAGAGGAGGGAGGAGCCCAGGAAGGGGCCTGGAGAGGGGGGAGGAGGGGAGGAGCCCAGGAAGGGGAGGGGGGAGGGGGGTGGAGGGGAGAGCCCAGGAAGCGGGAGGGGGGAGGAGGGGAGGAGCCCCGGAAGGGGCCTGGAGAGGGGGGGGAGGAGGGGAGGAGCCCAGGAAGGGAGGGGGGGAGGGGGGTGGAGGGGAGAAGCTCAGGAAGGGGAGGGGGGGAGAGGGGAGGAGACCAGGAAGGGGCCTGGAGAGGGGGGAGGAGGGGAGGAGCCCAGGAGGGGAGGGGGAGGGGGGGTGGAGGGAGAAGCTCAGGAAGGGGGAGGGGGGAGTGAGGGGAGGAGACCAGGAAGGGGCTGAGAGGGGAGGAGGGAGGAGCCCAGGAAGGGGAGGGGGGGAGGAGGGGAGGAGCCAGAAGGGGAGGGGGTGGAGGGGAGGAGCCCCGGAAGGGGCCTGGAGAGGGGGGGAGGAAGAGAGGAGGAGAGGAGCCTGGAGAGGGGGCCTGGGGAGGTGGGAGGAGGAGAGGAGGGGAGGCTCCACAGTAACCCTGCCTGGGAGGTGGGAGGAGGAGAGGAGGGGAGGCTCCACAGTAACCCTGCCTGGGAGGTGGGAGGAGGAGAGGAGGGGAGGCTCCACAGTAACCCTGCCTGGGAGGTGGGAGGAGGC
>NW_027120543.1:0-19903 GCF_038355195.1 Osmerus mordax | reverse complement strand
TCTCTCTCTCTCTCTCTCTCCCTCTCCTCTCCCTCCCTCCCCCCCCAGGACAGTGCCCAAGCCCCCCAGGAAGACCAAGCTGTCGGAGGTGAGGGGCAGGAGGGTGTTCGGGGGCCCCCTCCTCCACAGCATCCAGCACACAGACGACCCGCTTCCTCCCAGCATCCTCAGAGCCATGGTGTACCTGAGGAGAGAGTGTCTGGACCAGGTGACTGCACACACACATACACACACACATGCAGGTATGAGTCACTTACTGGAGACACAGAAAGGTGATTTCTGTACACACACTCCTAACTCTCTCCTTCCTCTCCCAGGTGGGCTTGTTCCGGAAGTCGGGGGTCAAGTCTCGCATCCAATACCTGCGCGACATGGTGGAGGCGGACCCCGAGGGCGTGTCCTTCGAGGGCCAATCAGCTTTCGACGTGGCCGACATGGTGAAGCAGTACTTCAGAGACCTGCCGGAGCCCGTGTTCTCTGGAAGGCTGTGTGAGACCTTCCTGCACATCTACCAGTGTGAGTACGCTGACCTGGCAGTGCTTTCTGAAAGACGAGCAAACTACACACACACACACACGGCCGGGTTCCCAACAGACCCACAGACTATTTTGGGATGTAGTGATCGATGGCTAATTTGACAGATTGTTCCCAAATTTCGATATTCACTATAACTTGAATTTTAAATACATCTTCTGTGGTGACAGACCTGGCCTTGCATCTCCTGTCTTCTCCTCTCTCCCCTCCTCTCCCCTACTCCTCCTCTTCCTCCTCTCCCCTACTCCTCCTCTTCCTCCTCTCCCTCTCTTCTCCTCTCCTCTCCTCCTCCTCTCCCCTCCTCTCCCCTACTCCTCTCTCCCTCTCTCCTCCTCTCTTCCTCCTCTCCCCTCCTCCCTACTCCTCCTCTCCCTACTCCTCCTCTCGTCTCTCTCTCCTCCCCCCTCCTCTCCTTTCTCCTCCTCCCCTCCTCTCCTCCCTTCCTCCTCCTACTCCCTCCCCTCCTCCTCTCCAGACCTCCCCCAGGAGGAGCAGACGGCGGCGGCCCAGGCGGCCATCTTGCTCCTGCCGGACGAGAACCGGGAGGCCCTCCGCGCGCTCCTCCTCTTCCTGCGGGACGTGGTCTCCATGGTGACGGAGAACCAGATGACGCCCGCCAACCTGGCGGTGTGCCTGGCCCCCTCCCTGTTCCACCTGAACACCCCGAGGAGGGAGAGAACCACAGCCAGGTGCGCTGCACTGGAGGAGGAGCGGGGGGGGGGGGGGAGAGGGATGCAGGGGGGAGGAGGAGAGGGATGGAAGGGGGGATGAGGAGAGGGATGGAGGGGGGGGAGGAGGAGAGGGATGGAGGGGGGGAGGAGGAGAGGGATGGAGGGGGGGAGGAGGAGAGGGATGGAGGGGGGGAGGAGGAGAGGGATGGAGGGGGGGGAGGAGAGGGATGGAAGGGGGGATGAGGAGAGGGATGGAGGGGGAGGAGGAGGAGAGGGATGGAGGGGGGATGAGGAGAGGGATGGAGGGGGGAGGAGGAGAGGGATTGGAAGGGGGGGATGGAGGAGAGAGGATGGAGGGGGGGAGGAGGAGAGGGATGGAAGGGGGGGAGGAGGAGAGGGATGGAGGGGGGGAGGAGGAGAGGGATGGAGGGGGGAGGAGGAGAGGGATGGAAGGGGGAGGCGGATGAGGGAGAGGGATGGAGGGGGGGGAGGAGGAGAGGGATGGAAGGGGGGATGAGGAGAGGGATGGAGGGGGGAGGAGGAGAGGGATGGAAGGGGGATGAGGAGAGGGATGGAAGGGGGATGAGGAGAGGGATGGAGGGGGGGAGGAGGAGAGGGATGGAAGGGGGATGAGGAGGGATGGAGGGGGGGGAGGAGGAGAGGGATGGAGGGGGGGAGGAGGAGAGGGATGGAAGGGGGGATGAGGAGAGGGATGGAAGGGGGGATGAGGAGAGGGATGGAGGGGGGGAGGAGGAGAGGGATGGAGGGGGGGGAGGAGGAGAGGGATGGAAGGGGGGATGAGGAGAGGGATGGAAGGGGGGATGGAGGAGAGGGATGGAGGGGGGGAGGAGGAGAGGGATGGAAGGGGGGATGAGGAGAGGGATGGAGGGGGGGGAGGAGGAGAGGGATGGAGGGGGGGAGGAGGAGAGGGATGGAAGGGGGGATGAGGAGAGGGATGGAGGGAGATCTGGCTCCCAAATAGCTTAGTTGTGTGAGTTCTGTAACACTGTGTTATGTCGCTTAATATCCCCGTGTGTGAGTTTTGGATGAAATGACCAAAGGGGTTAGCAGTGTGTGTTTTGGATGAAATGACCAAAGGGGTTAGCTTGTGTGTTTTGGATGGTAAACGACCGAAATATGACCTAAAAAATGACCCAAAGGGGTTAACAAGTGTGTTTTGGATGGTAAATGACAGAAAAATGACCAAAGGTGTTTGCATGTGTGTTTTGGATGAAATGACCAAAGGGGTTAGCATGTTTGTTTTGGATTAAATGACCAAAGGGGTTAGCATGTGTGTTTTGGATTAAATGACCAAAGGGGTTAGCATGTGTGTTTTGGATGGTAAACGACCGAAATATGACCTAAAAATGACCAAAGGGGTTAGCATGTGTGTTTTGGATGAAATGACCAAAGGGGTTAGCATGTGTGTTTTGGATGAAATGACCAAAGGGGTTAGCATGTGTGTTTTGGATTAAATGACCAAAGGGGTTAGCATGTGTGTTTTGGATGGTAAAAGACCAAAATATGACCTAAAAATGACCAAAGGGGTTAGCAAGTGTGTTTTGGATGGTAAATGACAGAAAAATGACCAAAGGTGTTTGCATGTGTGTTTTGGATGAAATGACCAAAGGGGTTAGCATGTGTGTTTTGGATGGTAAACGACCGAAATATGACCTAAAAATGACCAAAGGGGTTCGCATGTGTGTTTTGGATGGTAAACGACCGAAATATGACCTAAAAATGACCAAAGGGGTTAGCAAGTGTGTTTTGGATGAAATGACCAAAGGGGTTAAGCATGTGTGTTTTGGATGAAATGACCAAAGGGGTTAGCATGTGTGTTTTGGATGAAATTACCAAAGAGGAAATTGTAAAGGGGTTAGCATGTGTGTTTTGGATGAAATGACCAAAGGGGTTAGCATGTGTGTTTTGGATGAAATGACCAAAGGGGTTAGCATGTGTGTTTTGGATGAAATGACAAAAGAGGAAATTGTAAAGGGGTTAGCGCGCCTGTGACTGTGTCTGTCTGAGACTTGTTCTGTGTGCATTTGCATCAGTTTGCATTACATGCTTCAGGCTTGCATTTCGAATGTATATCAGCAGTGTTTATGCCCCCTCACACACATACACACACATGCTGTTAGCTAGATTTGCTTAATGTTGAAGTGGCGCTCTCCAAAGTGGCCTGGGATGACAGCAAGAGAGGCCAGACAGGGGTAGTAATGACTAGATAACATGGAGGGAGGAGGGGGTGTGGAGGGGTGGGGGGGATTGCGTAACCCTGACCTGTCACCCATCTGGCTTTGATTTCATTGTGTGTGTGTGTGTGGGGGGGGGGGGGCTCTTCTTGTAACACCACACAGCTGGTTCGAGCTGTCAAGCTAGAGACGGCTAGAAAGAATGAGAGAGAGAGAGAATGAGAGATGAGGATGAGAGAGAGAGAGAATGAGAGATGAGGATGAGAGAGAGAGAATGAGAGATGAGGATGAGAGAGAGAGATAGAAAGAATGAGGATGAGAGAGAGATATAAAAAGCATGAGAGAGAACCGGAGAGCAGAACGAAAGCTCCCTGCTCCCCAGCTCCCTGTGCGTTGACCTGCTGCTTCCTGTTTCGTGTCTCCAGGTCGAGCCACAGGAAGTGCAGTCTGGGCCGTCCGGACCCGAGGGACCTGAGTGAGAACCTTGCGGCCACGCAGGGTCTGGTCCACATGGTGACCGAGGCCGACCGGCTCTTCCAGGTACACGCTCTCCCTGCCACGCCCCCGCATCTTGACTCACATTTAGTCATTTAGCAGACGCTCTTATCCAGAGCGACTTACAGTAAGTACAGGGACATTCCCCCGAGGCAAGTAGGGTGAAGTGCCTTGCCCAAGGACACAACGTCAGTTGGCATGACCGGGAATCGAACTGGCAACCTTCGGATTACTAGCCCGATTCCCTAACCGCTCAGCCACCTGACTCCCTGACTCGTGTGCACATGTGCACTGCATGTGTGTGTGTGTGCCTGCCAAGCCCACAACACACCCACCCAACCACACACATACGGTATGCATGCACACACACACACACACACGTGATACTGAATAACTTCACACGTTCTAAGTGGAACACTGAGTCACTTTTACGCGGTTAACTCTTAATCCTGGCATGAGGGTGGTCCTGGGATATCTAACAGCACTTTCTACCCCCCTCTCCCTCTCTTTCATCTCCATCTCTCTCAAGCTGCCAGAGTTCTGGCCCGGCCAGGCCCTGGCCAGCATCAGCAAGGAGTCTCTGTGGGCAGAGGAGGAGGAGCAGGAGGAGAGCCTGCGACTGGAGCAGAGCACCCAGCTGCTCCTCAGAGAGGCCAGGGTCAGGACCCGGGGCTGGGAGTCGAGCTCGGGCCCGGAGCACGTCGACCTGGCCTCCAAGAAGGTGAGCAGGGGAGAGAAGGTCAGAGGAAGGGACTGATGGTGGTCGAAGCCTCATTCTTTATTCACTCACTCACTCACTCTCTCCCTCTCCCTCCCTCTCCCTCTCCCTCTCCCTCTCCCTCTCCCTCTCCCTCTCCCTCTCCCTCTCCCTCTCCCTCTCCCTCTCCCTCTCCCTCTCCCTCTCTCTCTCTCCCTCTCCCCCCCCCAGGTGGGCGATGGCTGTCCCCTCCGGTTGTGGCGGGGGTCGGTGGAGGTGGACGCCCCCCACGGAGACCTCCACCGGCGCCTCCTCCGGGAACACCGCCTCTGGGAGGGGAACCTCCAGAAAGCCGCGGTGCTCCAGACCCTGGCCAAGGACACGGAGGTCTACCGCTACCTCCTCCAGAGCAGGGACCACGGCCTGGGGCACCGGCCCCCGCAGGAGTACCTGCTGCTGAGGTAATGAGCCGAGGCAAGGCCCAGGCTTCACGGCCTAGTGGGCCGCGGAGTCCTTTAGAGGAGAGCCCAGAGTACAGAGGAGTCAAACTCCAGCAACTAACTCTGTTATGTCGGGATAACCTGTTGATGTGAAGCTATGAGTCATCCTGAACTTGGGGCTAAAATATGCCGGTTGGAACTTGTTTGTAACGTTGTCCCCCCCCCTCCCTTCCAGGAGGTGGCAGTGTGACCAAGCGTCGGGACCCCTCTACCTGTCCTCCGTGTCCACAGAGCGCCCTGAGGTGGCGGGGGAGGGGGTCCGGGCGCAGGTCCTCTCCTGTCTCTACCTGGTGGAGCCCTTGGGAGCCAGGAGGAGCCGGCTCACCCACCTCTGCCGCGCTGACCCCAGGTAGGTGAGGGGGGACGGGGGGTGGTAGAGATGGAGTCCCGTCGCTCCAACGATTTAGTTTCGCTTCGAAGCGTCGCGTCGTGTCCCCCCCCCACCCCCCCACCCCCGCCTCTCTCGCGCTCGCTCTCCCCCCCCCCCCCCCCCCCGGTCGGGCTCCGACGGCAGCGTCTCTCCAGAACCCTCCTGCCGCTTCCTTTGTTTGCCTGCGATTTCAATCAAGCGATCCGAGGGCAGGAAGCCAGACGCCACCTCTCTCTCTCGTCCCCCTCTCTCCCTCTCTCTCTCTCTCCCTCTCTCTCTCCCTCTCTCTCTCTCCCTCTCTCTCTCTCCCTCTCTCTCTCTCTCCCTCTCTCTCTCTCCCTCTCTCTATCTCTCTCTCCCTCTCGGCTTCATGTGCAAAGTGCAAACACACGCCTCGCCCCGTTCCAACACGGTGATGCTGGGAGGGAGGGTGCGTGGTGAGCCGTTTTGCCAAGGCAGACACCAGGCTCTCGTATTATTATGATTATCTCCACGGGGTTGAGCTCCACTCCATTTCATCCAAACTCAGAGGCTGGAACCGAGCAAATCTCTGGCTCGTTTTCCCCGTCGCACTCCAAAGCGCTCTCTCTCTCTCCAGGCGGAGGGGATCCGTAGACACAGCGAGGTCCGGCGTTTATTTGCTGTGAGATTACGACATTAATTCTGAGTGCTTGTTAGTCCATCGTGGGGAAGGCACTCACAGCTCTGCAGTCTGCGATGCGTCAGAGAGCCAGACTAGAAAGATTGATCCAGGCCCTTCGACTTGGCAGGAAACTGCTCTCTCAAACTCCCAGGGAGTAAGGGAAGTACGAGCCCCGCTGCTAGCAGAGGTGCTTCGTGGGATGTAAAGAAATAATGACCTAATTCTAGAGCGAGGAAATCGTTTGAGTGAGGAGTTTGAAGACGAGGTGTTGATTTGCAGTCAGGCAAATTGGCCCAAGGATATTTCGGTGTTATCGATAGTCCTGTCTAAGGTGGACAGCCTCGATTCAAGACTTCGAATGTATCATCATATCGGTCCACTCAACTCTCATCATCTAGTTTCTGTCTCTGAATAGAGGCTTTGCATGTGCTGAATTGATTAAACCCTCTCCTCAGTTTAAGTACCTCTCATCCACACCGTCGACATGCTTTTTTGTTAGCCGGCATGACACCCGAGGCACACGTTGACTTTTGGGCCCCCTGTGTTGACTGTGCTCAGCTGGCCTGCGAATGACCTTTGACCTCCGTCCTCCAGGGGTCGCACCCAGGACTGGCACCAGAGGCGGGCGGGGCAGCTGCTGGCCTGCGGCCTGCTGGCAGTCCGAGACTCCTTCAGACTCGAGAACAGAGAGAAGATATGAGAACAGCCTCCGCCGGTCGCAGGCAGAACCAGAGGCCCGGGAACCGGACCAATACAGACCATCAGAGTCAGGGTATGACACCGGTAACCCCAAGATAGCTGCTTCTCATTGGTCGGGGATGACCATTGGGGGCGGGACGGGAGAACCAGCCAGAACCGGAGCGTCTGAACCACAGACAGACAGACAGACGTTTGTGGAGGATGTTGGAGAAGAGACTTGTTATCTTACCTCAGGCACGGTTGTGAATTTGAGGGGCCGACCGTTTCCCCTCAGAAGTACGGGCGAGAGAGACTGTGAGTGAGTGAGCGAGAGAGACTGTGTGTGAGTGGGCGAGAGAGAGGAACTAAGCGAAAAAGAGAAAGAGTTTGGGAGCGATTACTGAGGGGGGAGTCAGGTGGCTGAGCGGTTAGGGAATCAGGCTAGTAATCTGAAGGTTGCCAGTTCGAATCCCGGCCGTGCAAAATGACGTTGTGTCCTTGGGCAAGGCACTTCACCCTACTTGCCTCGGCGGAATGTCCCTGTACTTACTGTAAATCGCTCTGGATAAGAGCGTCTGCTAAATGACTAAATGTAAATGTAGTGAGGGAGAGGCTAAGCTTGATCAAGACTGACACAAGAGCTTGTCACCTCAACGATCCGTCTGACTGTTTTAGGCCTGTTGCCTGGAAGGGGGTCTCTGACACGGTCGTTCAGCCCTCAAACTGTTTTCTTTTTTACGATTGTAAACCAGGCCCGTGTGACAGCTTGACAAGCTAATATACCTCAGGAGCATAGGTGCCATCACTTTGAGAGGAGGGACGGTCGAGTATCCAGGAAATGTTTCTCTCTCAGGTTGAGAAAGTTTATTTTGTGGGCTTGACATTGCGAGAGACTTACTTCCTGGTTCTTTACCCCTTGACTTGTAAGTTTGGCATTATAATCTATTTATACATTGTCAAAAGTATAATTTGCCAGTTAACTTCTTATGTGTTTCTGTATGACTCAACAGTGTGTTGCCTGACTGCCTAATGGTATTCTTATCTTAAATGCCACCAAATAGCTTGTCTGCTGTTACCATGGTGATTAATACTGTATTTAACTTGATGGATGTTTTTCCTTTACCTTAACTGTACATAGACGTCAGTGTGTGGGTGATTTTACTCAAAATCATTATATATATATATATATATATTTAACTGAATATTTGCATTCAATAATACAAAAGAGATCTATTTAATATGTCTAAAAGCCTTGAGAATATCCTTGTGTGTTATCAAAGTTTATAAGCGGCACCAGCTAATTAAAGCGTTGCATTTCTCGAGGCCTGCGTGTTGTTGTGGTTTAATGTTTATTATGGTGAAGCGGCTTGGCAGACAGGCGTAAGACATGTCACTGTGCGTCGACATCATTCGGGAGATTACCGAGTGTGGCACGTGACGAGGATGACTACCAACAATTCTTCTCTCTTGATCTCGCTTTTCTCTCCCCGTCTTTTTACAAATCTTTTTTTGTTGTTGCTACAGTTACCAAAAGCTTGGCGAATTATCCATGCTGTCAAAACGCCCACTTATCCCCTATTTGCATAATACATATTTACATATCTTATTGATTCATCTCCCAGATCGCATTATGCTATCCCCCCCTAAAGCAGTTTAAGAGACGGTCACAATATCATATCAGCGAATAACTAAGACGTGAATGTGAGGTATAAAGAACCAGAGTTGAGACGATCAAACAAGATTGATAAGGGGGAAAGTATTTATGAGAACAATTTATAACTCTTAAACTAAAGAACTGCGCTGTTTGCCCCGTGGTAGATTAACAAGTTCCACCCATTAACTTTAGGGTTACACATGTTTACACAAGGGGTGAGGTTGGGTGGGTGAGGGCGTGGTAGGGGCGTGGAGGAAAATAATCTTCCAGTCAGCTATATGTACCCTCCCTCCCTCCCCTCCCCTCCTCAGTGACTGTCATCTCTGCCCTCCCCCCCCCCTCATCCTGGAAAAGCGCTAGGGGTGAGGTTGGGTGGCTGAAGGAATCTGGCTGAAGGATCTTCTTACTGCTCAATTTTTGCTCTTCGACTTGTAAATACAACTTGACTTATAAATAAAACTGATAAAAGGTAACTTTCTTTTCAGACTCCTGTGGCCGCAGTGCACTCCCCGACTGTCCAGCTGGGAGAGGGGATCTGGACAGTCGGGGAGTGTGCTGTTGATACAGGGATCTGGGCCCACGGATGTGTTTGTCCTCTACGCTCTGTGCTGGATTTGATCCCATGCCGTTGTGGCCTTGTTCCTATAAAGTATCTTTCTAGTCAGTGTAATAGCCCTTATGACACTACTAAATGCCAAAGGACAACGTACGTTTTGTTTCTGCTGATGCCAAGTTATAAAACTGAATACTCTGCCTTATCATACTTACAAAAGAAGTGACAGTTTGCTGACCTTTTTGATAGACAATCCCTGTAAATGCAGGTAACCCCCCTCCTTTTCTACCTTTCAATTTAAACCCTATTTTGTCCCATCTGGATTGACTGTAATAACCATGTTGAGTTTAACTCATCCAGGACAGCAGCTGTGACCTTATGCAGAGAACCCTGATGACATCGTTTTACAGGAAGTCCTTTTATTTGATTTACAGTTTTAAAAAAAAGAGCATGTTGGGAAGGCAGCCGTGGCGACACTGCTGAGGTCACATCCTCTGGACAGGGTTGATGAGGTCACATCCTCTGGACAGGGTTGATGCCCAGGATGTTGAAGCCTTGAGCCATGATGGAAGCCGTGGCATCACATAGAAGCATCCTGCCCATGTTCACCTTTATCACCTCACCTGGAAGATAGAGACAAAGTACATGTTTTGGTACGGACGTTTGCTGCCGCAGAGAACAAGATGCCCCACCCCAGGAAATGACCTACAAACTTCTCAGGCTTGGTTAGTAGCATTGTTTAACGTTTATGAAAATACGTACATCACATCTAATACACAATGTGCAGCTGTGGACTTTTATCACTCACACTATGCTAGCCATGTTAGTTTAACATTTTGGAAGCAGCCTGGGATGCCAATAGCATGCTAATGCTAACTCACCCTGGGTAAATAAGACTTAGAATTAGCATCTGAATCCAAGGGGTGTATGCTAATAACTCGGTATGTTGACTAGGAAGGATAGCTCTAGCTACGCTAACATACTTAGCATGCCCTCTGTGTTTTTCCTCATTCAGTGCCCATTTTCTCCCCCCTCTGCAGAGTACAAAGTCTGGATGCTTATTGAGATTTAAAATCGCTGCATGAGTCTGGAGAACCAACACCTCAGAGGATTGGCAAAACAACACGACAGAGAGAGAGAGAGCGGGGGGGGGGGGGGGGGGGGGGTGTTTCACGATGATGGACGTGACTGTTGATGATAACTCTTTAAGCGACACACCCTGTACGATTACAGACAGTTTCCTCGCGCCGCGCACCTGTCTGTCTGTCCTTCTCCACGCAGTAGCAGCTGTCGTAGAACTCGGTGAAGGTGGTGGCCAGCTCGTACAGGTAGTCGCACAGCGTATGCAGCAGCAGATCCTCCAGGATCTTCTGGAGGATCTCGGGGAAGCGCAGGAGGCACCTGCCCAGCTTCCACTCCTTGTCGTGGGCCAGCGGCACCTCGGTGCTCCCCGCCGCCTTCCGCAGGGACGCCTCGTCCACGTTGGCTAGCCGCGCGATCGACCTGAGCGGACACACACACACACACAGGTTTAGATTTACATGTAATCATTTAGCAGACGCTCTTATCCAGAGCGACTTCCAGTAAGTACAGGGACATTCCCCCCGAGGCAAGTAGGGTGAAGTGCCTTGCCCAAGGACACAACGTCATTTGACACGGCCGGGGAGTCGACCCGGCAACCTTCTGATTGGTAGCCTGCAGGGGGGCAACCTCTCTCCCTGCTGCCCAGACGAGACTCACCGGATGCGGGTGAAGGCGTAGAGCAGGTAGGCGGCCGTGTTGCCACGGTCGTCCAGCATCTTGTCAAAGGAGAACACGTAGTCGTTGATGCGGTTGTGCGACAGGTCGGCGTACTTGATGCAGCCGAACGCCACCGAGCGCTGGGCCTTGGTCAGCTCCTCGGGTGTCAGGACCTGGGGGAAGCACAGAAAACAGTCCGTCACGCACAGGGGGTCAGGACCTGGGGGAAGCACAGAAAACAGTCCGTCACGCACAGGGGGTCAGGACCTGGGGGAAGCACAGAAAACAGTCCGTCACGCACAGGGAGGGAGGAGAGGGGGGAGCAGAGGGAGCTGGCTGAGCAGGTGGCAGGGTTGGGCATCAGGCCAAAGCAGCAGGAGGGGGGGGGGGGGTGCAGCCCTGGGTGGGGTTAGCGCTGCCTGCTGCTTTCACCAAATAAAACACCCAGCAGAGCTCAGAAGCGTCTCTCTCTCCCTCCGTTTGTTAAATTGATGACGCCTCCGGGAGCGCCGTGGTTACACACGCCTGCTAACTTTCCCCCGCATGATTTAATGCGGCATGCGTAACTTTCCATATCCTTCACAATTATAGGCTTGGTTCAGAAGGCAAACAGCAAGCAGACCTCCTACAGGGAAAAGGCTTCATCCTCACTGGAGCTTCTGGTCAAGATTAGAATTCTCTGTAGCTAGTTAACTGAGCACGTACAGAATGTATCCAACATATATGTGTGTGTGTATATATATATATATATATATGTTAATCAGTATGTGTGTGTATTAGAGAGTGGTTGTGTCTCAGCCTTAGGGCGGCTCCTCACCTTGTCTCTCTCCTTCTCCTTCAGCTTGTCCATGGACCTCTTCAGACCCTCCTCCAGCAGGTCCATGAGCCTCACCGTGTCTCCTGAACGAGTCTTGAACTTCTTCCTACACACACACACACCTCAGGTTAGATCTGCTAACAGCTGCTTGTCATCCTCTCTCCCTGCCTCTCTCTCTACTGTGACGACTTACAAACAATAAAGGCAGAAATGCCACTAACAAACATAACTTTAAAAAAAAAAGTCCTTTATATTCATCTAGCTCCTACAGCCACCATAACCCCCTCCAGCGTTTACTGCCCGTTAGTGCCCCCCCCTCCCTGAGATAGGGCGGTGCTGGACAGTATTTAATTAACGAGGGGGGGAGGGGGGGGGGGGCTCTGTCTAACGAGCCAGGAACAGCTGCACAGGACACCTCCATACATTCAGCTAACTGACTCATAAACCAGGACGCCTCTAATTGAATAGCCGAAGGAGGCCTCGCCGATAGCAGTGAGAGAGACAGAGAGGAAAAGAGGGAGACAGAGAGAAGGAGGGAGAGACAGAGAGATACAAAGAGAGAGGAAGAGAGAGACAGAGAGAGATACAGAGACAGAGAGAGATATACTAACTTGTCCTCCCCCAGCACCACTCCGAAGCCTGCATGCTCCACTCTGGTCACTTTGGGGTCATACCAGCCAATCATCTGAGCTGCACCAAACACCAGCTGGAAGTGAGAGGACTGGTACACACACACACACACAGAAAATGGGTATAGCAGTGTTTACAACAACCCAGATCAAAAGATCGCAGATTCAAATCCCCCCCCTCTCCACATTTCTTTGGATAAAAGCGCCTGCTACACGACGATGTGGCGCCCTGCTAGGCCCCGCCCCCTCACCTGCCCCCGCCCCCTCACCTGTCCACTGTCGGTGACGTAGATGATGATGTCAGCCTTCTCCAGGAAGAGGCGCTGGCGCAGGGCGGCCAGGTCGGACGTGTCGTAGGTGAAGCCGCCGTCAGACTTGACCACGGTGAGGGGCACACTGTAGCCCGGGGAGAACACGATCTTACGGCCCTCGTCCATCTGAGCCAGGCCTGGACACACACACACACACACACAGAGAGAGAACCAGAGGTGGAGAATCAGTATTTTCCTAGTACAACAGTGCCCCCTGGCGGCCACAAGAGCACACTACACCTGCTGCCGCTGAGGAGATGCAGGGAGACTCTCTCCACACACAGAGACACCGTTAATAAGAGATGAGCGTGGTTCGGGGGGTTCGGCGGCAGGCTGACCTTTCTGGTCGAACTCCTGCACCACCGCAGTCATCATGTCCTGGTAGAACGACTCCCCTCTCTCCAGGATGTGCACGTCCAGACAGCTGTACACCCTCTGGAACTCTGGAGGAGGGAGGGAGGGGAGGGGGGGAAAGAGGGGGTGAGTAGGTCTAGCTCCTCACAGATATCACATGATAGTGCGCCGCAGCCTGGGGCCGGCTGTGCCCTTCCACACACACACACACACACACACACACACACAAGCAAGCACACACTTCAATTAAGCTGAATCGATACAGTACACTACACTGACAGAAATGAACGTTCTCTAGAACATCAGATAAGTCCTCATTACTGCAGTTCTCAGTGAGTTCATCCAGGACACTCTCACGCACACAGAACATTCTCTCACACACACACGCGCACACACACGCGCGCACCATTCCTGGAGACATCACAGATGAGGTTCCAGGCCTTGATGAATTCCGGCTCTTTGCTCTGCAGTTTGACCACGCACTGGTACGCTCGCTTCTTAAAGACCTCGTCCTCATCGAAACGCTTCTTTGACTCCTGACACAGACGGGGGGGAGGAAGAGAAGAGAGAGGATTCAGGCTTGAACTGACCTATAAGGTGTTTCCACCTCCATGACCACAGTGAGTGTGTGTGACTGTGTGTGTGTACCTTGTAGAAGGACTGCAGGTCTCCTATGGGCGGGGACACAGTCAGGTAGTTTGGGAACTTGTCCTGCAGGTGGGCGATGAGCATCCCAAACTGGGTTCCCCAGTCCCCCACATGGTTCAACCTGGAGGGCACAGGCTGGTTAGTAGTGCTAGTGTGCTGTGTGATTGTGGTATGCTGGTGTGTGTTGTGTATAGTGTGTGTGTGTTGAGGTTTCCTGGCGCTCACCTCAGCACGTCGTAGCCCAGGAACTCAAACAGGCGACACATGCTGTCCCCGATGATGGTGGAGCGGAGGTGACCCACGTGCATCTCCTTGGCGATGTTGGGGGAGGAGAAGTCCACCACCACCTGAACACACACACACACACACACACACACACACACACACACACACACACACACACACACACACACACACACACACACACACACACACACACACACACACACGGTCATCAGCCTCAACAGTCTATCTGGTGGTCCTCTCCTGGTGATGGTGTTGGCCTCCTCGCCCCCTGGCCTCAGATGACCCGAGGTGTCCTTCCCCCCTGCCTCACACACACACCTTCTTCCTGGAGGCCAGGGATGGGGGCTGGACCCCGTTGACCAGCAGGTTGGTCAGCAGCTTGGACACAAAGGTCCTCTTCAGGTGGATGTTGATGAACCCTGAAAAGGGACAGGTGTCATGTGGGAGCAGCAGGAAGACTATCACCTGTAGCTATCACCTGTAGCTATCACCTGTAGCTATCACCTGTAGCTATCACCTGTAGCTATCACCTGTAGCTATCACCTGTAGCTATCACCTGTATTCATCACCTGTATTCATCACCTGTAGCTGAATAGCTTGTCATATCCCTTCCTCACAGTGTTTGACTGTTTTCTCATTTCACAAACCTGGTCCAGCGATCTCCGTCTTCTCGATCAGCTCGTTGTCGGGGAGGTTCTGGACGATCTTCTCAGCGATCTCCCTGGGATTCACCTTCAACCCTTTGGACTTCATCATCTGAAGCACACCAAGCCCAACATGGTCAGCCTACACTGTGGTCCAGGGGTCTCTAGCCCTGTTCCTGGAGAGCCTCCTGCCTGTCGGTGTATGCAGGGAAACATCTCAAACATGCTGGACAGTGGGTCCCGAGGACCACTGCTCTATACGCGTATAAACATACCCCAAACCAATCAAAGTATCTGCTAAATAAATCAAATGTTTACGTCATGTGAACATTGACTCTCACAGATCCGAGTATGTCGATCTTCGGTTCTGTGGCAGAACCAGTGCTAGCGTTCCTCTAACCTGGGCCATGGCCATGGCGCTGTTGCACTGGTAGTCCCCGAACTTGGCCTGCTGGTTGGGGGTGACGGCCAGGGGAGGGTCCTCTAGGTCGGGGCAGGCGGCTCGGATCGCCTCCCCGAACACCTCCTGCAGACGCTGGTTGATGTTCATCATGGTCTTACTGCACTGGCTCCTCTCCTCCTGTAGACTCTGGTGGAAGGAGGGGGAGGGGGGGCAGGGCTCGACGTTAAAGGCTTCCAGTCATCCCGGGAACGATGGAAAAAGATGCTTGGGACAATTCAACACAGACTTTGGGAGAGTGCCGGACGATAGGCCATAATCTTTTTCAAAACATATTTAAAACATTTAAGACAATTTTTTGGTCTACCTGGTTTACATTCTGTTTAGGTAAGAAGTAGTTAGAACGTTAGCGTGCACCATCGATATGGTTTAGCGAGGCTATTCGGATTACAAATAAATGTACAGCAGAGTAAGGTAAGGCAAAGTCAACATCGACGGGCCATGCACCACTTACTCTCTTGAGAATGTTGAGTCGGTATTTTAGCTTGGCGTTTTCCTCTCTCAGCTCGTCCAGGTTAGGGGACAAGACCGGCTGGCTCGGAGGGTTCTTCAGTCCTTCGATCTCCGCAGAAAGCGTCTTGATGTCCCGCTCCTACACCGAGAGAAACCGTAAATCCTGATGACATTTTGATGTTAACCGGGCGCTTCTTGTCATTTGATTAAGCTAGGTAATATAATTTCGGCCGTTTCCTGGACTTTGACATTTGTTAATGCGTAGATAGATCTACCTTTATGACAACCCTGTCAAAGCAAAACTGAAAGTGTCTGGAAAGCAGAATGACTTAATAAATTACTATATGGATATAACATTTTATGATATGGTGTATTAATGAATGGTACACATTGACGTATTAGTGTGACGGATCAAATGTTAGGCATGTTTGAATTAGCCAAGTTAGTCAGTACAGTAGGAATGATGAGGTTGCTGCAACGTAGACATTAGCTACTGAACTAGCTTGCTAGTCGACTGGTCCTTTATCTGATCAACTAGTTTGAAAAGACAGAAGGTCACATTGAAAAGAGAGTCAAACAGAAATGGTTCTTAAAGCGCATTAGATCTAGCTGCCACGGTAAAGTTACTCTCTATTACATCAGCAATGAACCCACATGGTGCTAGTAGCGGTTAGCCAGCTAGCTCAAACGCGTATAGGTTGTATTCCTACAAGCCAAATAGAAATATGTCTGTCAGCTATTCCGACTGACCTGCTGTTGAAGCCGGGATGTGTATTCGGTTACTGGGTCTCCCATTTTCAAACAAAGTGCGAAGAAGTATATAAATAAAGTAAATGTTTGTGACTTGGCTAGGTAACTAAATGTTTGGTGTTTGACACCGGCTGCAGAGTAGTAGAGACTGAACGAAGAAGAAAAGTTGTTGTGCTCCAACCGCCAGTGATTCCAATGACCGCCATCTTGTGGGCACTGTCAACATCACAGGCAGGGCTACCATGAAAAGAAGCGTGTATGGTTGTAATTCATTAACTTTGTGTTGTATCTCTATCAAAACACAAAAAAACGTTTTGTACAATAGACATACACATAGGTGTATTAGGTCAATGCTGTTCTTTAGTGTATAACGTGTATTCCTTTATGACACAAGAAGAAAATGCAATAAAACACAGGAAAGAGCAGAAGAGAAGACCTTTTTTTTAATTTGTTGTGAAACTACAAAACATATTGTTTGTGCTGGTGAGATATTTACAGCTCAGGTTCAACAATACAGTGTCCATGATAAAATTCACAGCTTTCGGGAGTCTCGCAAGAAAGGAGAGAGAAAGCACACCGAAATCACAAAGTGCAATAAATACATGGTGTATTTGTCGTATCGTCATTCTCATACACGCACCGGGGTCATCACCATCCTTAATACAACAAGATAAAAAAAAAAAACGATAATCAAACAAAGAAAATAAAATGCATTTGAACTTCCAAACAAAACAATAATTATAATGTCATAACCTACATGAAGACAAATCATTCATATCTACCAAGAGCATTGGTTTCTGAATATGAGGAATTCTAATGACTTAGAAGCGAGAACTACATTCATATCCGATAAACGCTGACCGCGTTAACGCGATTCATTTAACCTGTTACAGAAGTACATCAGAGCCTTCCGATTGGACAGTTACAAAAACGATAAGCCAATCACGACAGGCCTTTCATCAATCAGACACAGCATAGGCCGGTAGTGTTCCGTCCACACTGCACTAGCCAATCAGAAGTCTTGATGTAAGGCCTTACTGATATGTCAACTCTTACAGATCCGATGCAGTTTGATTGATTTCTCTAGTTTTTTTCTTCAAAATAAACCGTTCACATACAAATGCCAACTGCACACGTTTTATACATCTTCAGACATTGTCTTCAATCTTCAACTGGCTGCGTTTGTGTCCTTTTCCAAAAGGCGGGGTACAGTTCGGCTCTCACAAGGCACGCACGCTCGGACACAACGTCTGGGTTTCTGAGACATTCACAGTATGCAGTTCATGTTGTTTCACATCTAAGCCTCTGTGCTTTAGATAGATAGTGGCTTCTCTTTAGTGGTGAAGTAAATCGTACGCTTCAAGTCTATCTGCCGTAGGACAACAAACGCACGCACCTGTGTATCCAGGTGTTGCCAGGACAGAGGACCAACATTGATTCTGAAAGAACGGGATGACAACTCGGTGATGGCGGAGAGCAGAGACAAAACAGCCGCATTCCCACGTCGGGGGGGGAAAGGCCATTTCAGCTTCCTGGAACTACGGAATGACATAAACCACCGTGCCAAGGTCACGGGGTCAAACTGTTCGGATGGGGGGTGAGGAGGGACGTGCCTAACGTAACGTGAGGGGTTGAGGTCTCTCTTGATTCAGGCGGCAGAGTTTCAGGTATACGTAGTCAGGTGGCTACGTATGGTGGCGGTTAGGGAATCGGACTAGTAATCTGAAGGTTGCCAGTTTGATTCCCGGCTGTGCCAAATGACGTTGTGTCCTTGGGCAAGGCACTTCACCCTACTTGCCTTGCGGGAATGTCCCTGTACTTACTGTAAGTCGCTCTGGATAAGAGCGTCTGCTAAATGTAAATATGTGTCTGAGCGCTGAGCTGCAAAGGCGGAACACGCTCGCCACAAGCTTCACAGTACGTCTGTGCCCCTGCACACGCTTCCACGCAAACGAGCTGGTGCACGTGTGATCTTCTAGGTTATACCTTATGTATGAGACCCAGATTCACACCTCACATCTTCATCCAGTCGCCTCATCCGCAATGCTATATATTATTGAGTGTTTGGACCCCACACGGAGAGATAGAGACGAGGAAGAGAGAAGGAGCCGGAGAGAGAGAGAGAGTGGGTGTTCAGATGTTCTCTAAGCTTTTGCCATAGTCCTTGCCTCCCCATCCCTCCCTCCCTCCCTCTCTCCCCAGCAGCCTCCTGTGCCCTAGTTAAAACCCTCTTTGATTCCTCACAGCCCCGTCTCTCCACTAACATGTCTCCTCTCATCTGCCGTCTCCCTGGCGACGCGATGCTAGTCTGGAGATCACAGGACCCATCAGGACCAGGCGTGGATCTGACCTGCCCCCCCTGCCCCCCCCCCCCCCCCCCCATGTGTCTTTATCTAAGAGACGTCCCAGAGAACAGAGCAGAACCAAGACACAGCTGCTGGGGTAGGACCGCTGGGCGGAGCAGAGAGGAAGGAGCAGGGCTGGTTCAGATGGGTGAGGAGGATGAGGGAGGGAGGCGGTATAGACAGCTCATGAGGACCCCAGATGGGGGCTAATGTAGTCTGTGCAGATGAGAGCTCCTCCGATGCTCGACTGGAGACATCGAAATCTCTTTTATCTCAGCTGCTAAGCTTCCAGTTTAAACCTGCCAAAGAAAATACGAGCGGGTGATTATTCTAGTTACATTCCAGAACTGAACACGGGAAAGCACCGGTGTCTGCTACCTCGGATTCACAGGGTGAGGAAATGCAGTTTTGTGTGTCACAGAGATGAAAAACGATATCCCAACAGCCACATTTCAAGGAACAAAATAGACGAGTCCCCCCCCCCAAAAAAAAACACGGAAGGGAAAACGTCCAGATGAGATTTCCCAGAATACTGTGGCTTCCTCTCAGGTTTGGACCCCACAAACACGACCAGGAGTTCATCAACGCTAGTGAACTTCGACAACGGACGTTGCGTGTTCTCCTCCCCGTGAGTCTAACAAACACGACGTGCTTCATCCGAGGGGGGCGACGGGACGATCGCTCCGGCGCGGGACGGAGGGCTGGAGCCTCCCACTCGCTGCCCTGACTCCACTCCTTGGTGCTGCCCTACCCTCTTAAACAAACCGCCCAGTGAACTACCTGAGTCTCCATGACAATTAGTGCAGTTCCTATGCAATGCTGTGTGTGTGTGTGACTAGTGATTGTGTCGGGTCACGGGTCTACCTGGTACTACTGTATGTACAGTATGTAGTGCTTACACTGACAGGAAAGGGCCACGCCTCTATAGACAGCCATTACTATATAAACACACATCCACTCACAGAACACTTATCATCAGACACACTGATTTCCTGGTTCTGTCGACTGAAGTACCTGTGTATAATCCTTTCACCCGATCCGGGTCGACGCACTCGTTATGAAATCAGTTCAAATTATTATCGGTGATTTGTCGATAATTGCCTCTAGCAACATAACAATGGACTACCAATCGAGTCAGAGTCCCATCCAACACAACAGACCAAAGCTCTGAGTATTTGAAGGATTTTTCAAATACTATTTGACACCAGGCGCTGAATTCACATCTTGGATACAGTGAGGATTTGCTGCTGGACGATGACCAGAAGAGGACGCGCGCCTCTTCAAACGTGTCGCTGAAAGCGCTGGTGTCTGTTTTTAACGTAGCTATCGACATCCACTTATTAGTAACAGTTAAACAACGCCACGAAAACAGATGAGAAAATATACGTTCCTAGATTGCTAAATTACTCATTCATAAAAGTCCTATGCAGATTAGCAACTCTGAGATCAAAAATGTGACTTGTTTTTTCCTACTTTATACATCATTACTATTCATTGGAATTCTTCATTAACACCA
>NW_027120542.1:5000-20577 GCF_038355195.1 Osmerus mordax | reverse complement strand
CAGAGGGGGATTCTGGGGAAGGGGTTGTCACGACAGAGGGGGAGGATTCTGGGTAGGGGTTGTCACGACAGAGGGCGATTCTGGGAAGGGGTTGTCACGACAGAGGGGATTCTGGGAAGGGGTTGTCACGACAGAGGGATTCTGGGTAGGGGTTGTCCACGACAGAGGGGATTCTGGGTAGGGGTTGTCACGACAGAGGGGGATTCTGGGAAGGGGTTGTCACGACAGAGGGGATTCTGGGTAGGGGTTGTCACGACAGAGGGGGATTCTGGGTAGGGGTTGTCACACGACAGAGGGGTTTCTGGGAAGGGGTTGTCACGACAGAGGGGATTCTGGGGTAGGGGGTTGTCACGACAGAGGGGATTCTGGGAAGGGGTTGTCACGACAGAGGGGATTCTGGGTAGGGGTTGTCACGACAGAGGGGGATTCTGGGTAGGGGTTGTCACGACAGAGGGGATTCTGGGTAGGGGTTGTCACGACAGAGGGTGGGGGTTGTGCCGAGGTACAGAGCCAACATGGCTGTCGCTGGGCTTCCACGATGACACCATCGTGATGTCATTGTGATGTCATCGTGACTGTGTTTGGCCTGCTGTGCGGGTGATGGTGCTGTGGATGGTGGCAGTCCTGTGTGGTCGGTGTTAGAGGTACGTGAGAAAACCTAACATGCTGCAGGCATTCAGAAGCACAGTGCATGTTTACGACTGGCTGCACACACATGCACACACACTCATAGCATTTGTCACTTCTGACCTTTAGAGATTTTCTGTACTTTCCGGTATTTTGTGTGACTACCTATTCATTTCACACACACAACACACACAGACATTTCAATCAACAAAGGAAACATCCCTTTCATAAAAGTGAAAACGAATGTCTTTCAAAATGAATTATATGTTTCCTGTCTGTGATTCACAATGATGGATTTATTTTTGATTGACGGATGCAGGCAGGTGGAGGAGAGTGATGATGATGAGGTGTGGAAGGTCCCCGCCTACTGACCAGAGAGGATAGTGAATGGATGGATTTATTTGACTTCAGGCTGACCTCTTGTTGAACAACATTCCCTATGGAGATGGCACATCGGCAGTTTAATCAGTGATGCTGTTGATTAGAATTGATTGGTTAATTGATGCTACAGCATTTTTTGTTTGCTTTATGTGAGACTTCGTGAATAGGAAATCATTCAGTAATCAAGGAATAGGAGACATGATTATCCAAATGTGTTTTCTTTTAGGAAATATACAGTTTATATAGTATCTTGGATCACTTTATTGGGAGGGAGGGGAGCGAGGGAGGAGGGAGGGAGGGAGGGAGGGAGGGGAGGGAGGGAGGGAGGGAGGGAGGGAGGGAGGGAGGGAGGGGAGGGAGGGAGGGAGGGGAGGGGCTATGCTTCACTCAGAATGGATTCTGTAAATCAATGAAATCCCTATCCCTGAAGAATGCGTAAGGCATTCAAATCATTCAGACTGTCAAGAAGAGGATTTCTGTGCACACACACACACACACACCTGACACACATACACACACACACACACACACCTGACACACATACACACACACACACACACACACCTGACACACATACACACACACACACACACCTGACACACATACACACACACACACCTGACACACATACACACACACACACACACCTGACACACATACAGACACAGAGTTAGCTGTTACTAACAGCTTTTTTCTGCATGACAGCCCAGAGCCTTCTGACCCTCTGACTCAGAGAAGGGAAGAGGAGAGAACGAAGGGTGAGGGGATAAGGAGAGGGAGAGGGAGAGAGAGAAGAGTCAGGTGAGGACAGGATGAGACAGGATGAGACAGGATGAAGTCAGGATGAAGACAGGATGAAGACAGGATGAAGTCAGGATGAAGACAGGATGAAGTCAGGATGAAGTCAGGATGAAGTCAGGATGATGACAGGATGAAGTCAGATGAAGACAGGATGAGTCTCCAGAAGGGTAGGAAGAATGAACTTGCAAGTTCAGACAGTTATTTACTGTAATACATTGCTGCAAAACAACACACACACTAGATGGTGTTAGTCTCTAGAAGCTTGTCACCTGCCGACGCTCCAGACACCCAGTCCTCACCAACACTGTTCGCAGCTTGTTTCCATGGAGATACGTACAATGTCCAGTGTCCTAGGCCCTGTAACGTAGATATTATATTTGGGATTTGTTTAACATATAAATAAGGCACGCTGCATACACATGCACATTTACAGAAGCCAAGATACAGTCGTTCACCTTCTGTACAATGACCAAATTCTGTCAAGTTGCACACTTCTCAACCTGTTACAAACGAGCACATTCTTAACATAAACGCTCCAATCCCTTTTGTTGCATCAGAGCGTTGAAAAGATAATGTGGTTTGTGTCCTGTGCCCCCTCCTACCCTCACTTAGCGTCTTGGCACTTGCAGCAGTTTCTCCCTTCTCCCGATGCCAAAGACACCCATCTTAGACCATTCCCCCTGGATATGTGCCCTGTCATTCAGACTCACCAGTCGCAGTCGCCCGGGGTGTGATTCAAATGGTAGGAGATGAAACTGAGGTCCGTGGAGCGTGACGGGAGCCAGCCTGCGGCTCTTCTGTCCTCCTCTTGTGGCTGGGCTAATGTTGACCACTGGTGGTCCGGAACTCTCTGAGGAAAACCTGTCACTTCTCCTCATGGTGACACCACTCCACCCCCCCCTGCACTCTCTTGTCAGCTAAACTGAGTTGGGGAACTACGATACCCACGATGCAACAGTTAGGAAAGAACTCCTGGGAACGTTTAAGGGGCTTCTGCAGACTTGTGAGTTGTGAGCCTGTGGGACAGAGAGTGACAGGACTGGGTGATTGAGACTAATGGCTGCTGGGCCTTGGAGGGTACTAGAAGAACAGCACTCTGGGTAATGCAGGTTTTCCCTTAGTTTTTGACGTTCGAATTATCTGAGGTTTGCATGAAAAAATATTTTTTTTTCTATAAAGACACTGCAAAAAGTCACAAAGTGAAAAAGTGTAACTGAGATTTATTTATCAAAAAACTACAAACAAGATAGAGGACCATAAATTGAGGATTAAAACAGTATCTCTTTAATGCTGTATTCAGACTTAATGCTCATTCACTTGAATGAGCTTCATGATGCTCTGTTTGTTCCCCTTTGGCACAGCTATAATGAAATGGAATGCAGAATGCACAATCCCATGTTCCCATGCTACGTGTTTATGCTAAACAGGAAGATGTCAGCATGTGTGATGTGCACCATATGCAGGGTTTTACATTCATACCAGGGGTAAGTGGGGAAAAACAATGAAATCATGGGATTTTATCAATTCTCAGCCTTGTTCTAACAACGGAAATACATTCTGCAAAATTCCACAATCTGGTATCCCCTTCAACACACACAAACCAACAACTGGAACTGAATGTGTTGATTGGTGAATGTTGCCTGAACGTTGCCTGACAGGTGAAGAACTGAATTTAGATTTGACTCGGATTGGCTTTGGTTCTCCTCTCTTTCTCCCTCTCTCTTTATTTTTCCCTCTCTCTCTTTCTCTCTTTCTGTCTTCTCTCTCTCTCTCTCTCTCTCTCTCTCTCTCTCTCTCTCTCTCTCTCTCTCTCTCTCTCTTCTCTCTCCTCTCTCTCTCTCTCTCTCTCTCTCTCTCTCTCTCCTCTCTCTCTCTCTCTCTGTATACTCATCATATACTGCACACCTCAGTGAACTTCCACTCTATCAACACACACACACACACACACACACACACACACACACACTCTCACCTAACTCCAGTCCATCAACACCCACCACCACTCACACCTAACTACCCCCCTCCCCCACACAC
This sequence comes from Osmerus mordax, assembly GCF_038355195.1. Lineage (NCBI taxonomy): Eukaryota > Metazoa > Chordata > Actinopteri > Osmeriformes > Osmeridae > Osmerus > Osmerus mordax. The sequence goes on along the minus strand of NW_027120542.1, from coordinate 16,734 downwards.
ACACACACACACACACACTGTCTTTCGTCTTGGGGATACATTTGTGGGCTCTTCTGACAGAGTCCTGGAGCTACTTGGGAGTGTGTGTTACGTCATCTGGCTGGTGTGTTGCGTTGGAACCCGGACCATGTTCAAGGAATGTGCTAATTGTTCCCCCAGGCCTATCTCTATGTTCTGTATGTTCTCTGTGTTCAAGTGCTCCTTGTGATCCAGGCTAACCCTGATCCTCCACACTACAGCAGCTCATGAGTCCCCCGGTACCCAGAATTTGCTCAAGTAGTACGTTATTTGCGGTGGTTCAAAACTGGTATGTTTGTGTATCCATGGAACGTGTATACAAGGTTTTTCTATGTTCTTTTGATGCCAATAATTGCATCATTCATCCATCACAATTCATTCCAAAACTCCAGCGTCTGAACAAGCTTCAAATGATTTGTTTTTGAAGCTCATCTCTACAAGTGCGTGTGATACTGTAATAGAGCAGAATTTCAGATCTGGCCTTGATTCTTGTTACCGATGTTTGTATCTGATGCGTTGTGGTGTTACCTTCCGTCCTGAAACGACGGTAATTCACTTATCGTCTCCATGGTGATGGGAATTACTGTACTTGAGAAACACGCAGGTGGGTCTCGTGTGTGGGAGGGAGCTGGCCTGATGTCTGTGTGTGTGCATGCGCGTGCGCGTGTGTGTGTGTGGACTGAGTGGGCCTCAAGTGGTAGAACGATGGCCTCTCACAAGCAGGAGTGCACTGCATCTGTGTGATGTAAAAAGTACCAGATAGGTAGATGTGTGTGTGTGTGTGTGTGTGTGTGTATCTGAGTGTGCGGCGGGGAGTTTGAGAACGCAACTATGGAATTGATTTTCAGAAGGAATGATTTAGTTGATTCAAGCATGCAATCATTTTAGGATTACTACTGCCAAATGAATGCAGTCTGCATGCGTCGCTCTGATAGCACATCTCCCCACGGCTGAGACGAGGCTATGACTAACATGAATTATGGTCTGCAGAGATCACAGTGGTGATGAGAGACTTTGACATTTCTGTCTGCCTGTGTTCAGTCACTGGTCACCCCATCCACAGTTAGGACAATGTTAATTAACCAGGTAGGGACACACACACACACACACACACACACTTAAAACCACTAGAGTGATAAAGATTGTCTACTTTGTTGGAGCTATGAAGAGACTATATCCGCAGGTGAGCAAACACTGTTTGGAAAAAAATCGAGAGTTAGAGAGAGAGTGAGAGAGAGAGAGAGGTAGAGAGGTAGAGAGAGAGAGAGTAGACAGAGAGAGGTAGAGAGGTAGATGGAGGGATGAGACAGATAGTCAATGTAGTGTTAGAAGAGTGTAAGAACTTTAACAGCAGCTCCTCTGAAGAGAGAGAGACAGAAGGGACAGAACGTGGGGGTCTCTCTGTCTTCACCGCTCATATTCTGTCTCTCTCCACATCTCTCTCCCCCTCAACACCAAAGGTGGTGTGATGGCATGATGAAATCACATCCGAACGGTCTCTCTCTCTCTCTCTCTGTGTTGTGTGTTAGCGTGGGCATGGCGTGCTAGCGGCATGCTATCCTCATGTGTTGTGTGTTGGCGTGGGCATGGCGTGCTAGCGGCATGCTAACCTCATGTGTTGTGTGTTAGCGTGGGCATGGCATGCTAGCGGCATGCTATTCCTCATGTGTTGTGTGTTGGCGTGGGCATGGCGTGCTAGCGGCATGCTATCCTCATGTGTTGTGTGTTGGGCTGTGGGGCATGGGCGTGCTAGCGGCATGCTATCCTCATGTGTTGTGTGTTGGCGTGGGCATGGGCTGCTAGCGGCATGCTAACCTCATGTGTTGTGTGTTAGCGTGGGCATGGCGTGCTAGCGGCATGCTATCCTCATGTGTTGTGTGTTGGCGTGGGCATGGCGTGCTAGCGGCATGCTAGCAGCGGCTGCCATGTTAGCAGGCTGTTTCAGCCGGCATCTGCTTGACATCAGCCCTAACACTCTGTAGTGATCAACTCTACTTTGCTAGTGGTGATTAGTGTGTGTTTTCTACTTTGCTAGTGGTGATTAGTGTGTGTTTTGTGTGTGAATGTCCAGTGAAACAGGAATCTGAGCCTGTTTGTGTCTCAACCCAACACGTACCTGCACTCCTCCTGTGGGGAGGAATGTGACTGCTGTTTCCCTGGCGATAGGCTAATTATGGCTTCTTCATAGACCTATGTCCCAGATTACTGTTCTGCTATTCATGCATTTCTCTCATCTCTGTATGTACACAGGAGTAAATGTGTGTGTGTGTGTTTGTGTTTCTGTGTGCATGTGTGTGTTTTGAATCTGTTTGTGAGTGACTTTTGAGTTGCTAGCAGTTTTAATTAATGAAGCACTTTTTAATTCCTAAACAAAACTTCCCTCCCAGGGAGATGAGCCTGAAAATGCTTAGCAATGCACCTCTACCTGGCTCACACACACACACACACACACACACACACACACACACACACACACACACCCCTTGGTAAGCACTTTCACACTGTCCCAATCCATCACACCTGGCCTCCGTTACACACACACTCACACACACTCACACACACACACACTCACACACACACACACACACACACTCACACACACTCACACAAACAAACACACACACACACTTGGCTCTTCTGGTATCCAGAGAAACTCTACCTGCTTACAGTAAATAACCTTTTCAGATGTTTCTTTGTAATATGACTATGAATGCCAGGCAGCTTGTGAGGTCACCAGGTAGTTTCCCTGGAAACCAGTAAAGATGTTGACTAGGTGTCATTGGCTTGTACATGGAACTGTGTGAATAATGGATGATGTTGTTCTCATCTTATTCTTTGAGACGATCCACACATGGACAAACGCACACACCACACGGTTCCAGATGACCCGTACTCCGACACGTACAAACGTGCTGGCGAACATGGGTGCCCGTGTGCTCAGAGTTTGTGGCAGTGCTGGTGCAGTGGATGCAGGCACAAGCTGGAGTGTAAATAATGCAGAACTAGCAAACTGATTTCACTTTACAGTTAGGCGCTGCAAGACAAGCTCTGGCACTTAACTGTGCCGACTGTATGGAAACACACACACATGTCCACACACACACACACACACACACACACACACACACACACACACACACACACACACATCCAGATGAGATAATCAGAGTAAGAGTGTCAGTGTGCTGCTGCGTCCTGGATGGGAGCCTATCTCTCTTCTGCAGCTTCTCCCCAAACACTTGGCAGCTCTCCGGCACTACGCTCTGTGTGTGTGTGTGTGCGTGCATACTGTCTGTGTGTGGTTATGTGTGTGTGTGTGTGTGTGGCAGTAGGACTTGAGGGCATCCTGCTTAGCTCCCTTATCGCTGCTCCTGGTTCACTGTGGTCACTGTGGTCGCCTTTTCTGTCCTTCAGTCCTTCTCTCCCTCCTTTCCCTCCCCCCTCTCCTCTCCTCCTCCCCCTCCTCTCCTCCTCCCCCTCCTCTCCTCCTCTCCTCCTCCCCCTCTTCTCTCTCCTCTCCTCTCCTCCTCCCCCTCTCTCTCCTCTCCTCCTCTCTCTCCTCCTCCCCCTCTCCTCCTCTCCTCCTCCCCCTCTCTCTCCTCTCCTCCTCCTCTCCTCTCCTAAAATCGCTGGTCATGTGGGGTTGTCTGCAGTGAATAACCACAGTCTGGCAGAGGGAGCAGTTCCTTCTATATATCTACAACAAGACCACTCTTTTATGTTGCACCTCAGTTTTATGGGGACTTGGAAGTGTGTGTGTGTGTGTGTGTGATGGAGTGAACATGTCTCCAGAGGTTCATTAAACTGTAATTCAAAGAAAATCCATCATATGACTTCTCTCCTCATGTGGGATTTATCGAACCCTCCTCCCCGCCCTGCTACTCCTCACACTAATAACCCTACTTCATGCTGGCACAGCGGTTTGTACGCTTCCCATGAGTAAACCTAATCGAACCTTGATCGATTGTCATAAATTCTCTTCTTGTGTTTTTGCGTGTTCATCCATTTATGTTGCTGTGTGTGTATATGCATGTGTGTATGACTATGTATGTATGTATGTATGTGGGTTCATAAGGGATCGATCTCCGTAATGGTTGAGTAGGAGTAACATTGATTTACCTGCAGTTAACAGAACCGTGAACCATAAACACTAGAAGATGTGCCTGCTTTGTTTCACTGGGGTTCTGTCAATACCAAACACATTTGTGATTGTGTTTCTCTCTTCTGTCTACACAAATATATGAAGACAAAACTCTTCAGTTTCAAAAGACTTAACAATCAACAGTATCAATGATAAGAGCAAACAGACATGGTGCCTTGGTCTGGGGTCTGGGGTCCCAGAGACCTGCACCTCCATCACAACCTGCGCTGGCTCAGGGGGACACCAGACACCTCAGCATCTCTCGCTCTATCTCTATCTCTCTCTTTATCAATCTCTCTATCACTCTCTCTCTCTCACTATCACTCTTTCTTTCTTTTTGTCCTCCTCTCTTTCCTCTCCTCCTTTCCCTCTCTCAGTCTCCCTGTCTAGCTAACTGGTAGCTTTTAACCCTTGTGTTATCTTCGGGTCATTCTGACCCATCAGTCATTGTGACCCACCGTCGTATTGCGACAAATTTACCTCATACAAAAACAAAGTGAAGCATTTTCTTTTAACTGTCGGGCTGTCTCAGACCCCCCACATTGGAATGGTTAAAAGAAAATTATTTTTATTTGTTTTTGTATTGGGTAAAATTGGGTAAACACAACGATGGTTCGTTATGAACCTTTGGGTCATGTGACCCGAAGGCAGCACGAGGGTTAATGATGATCTGAGAACAACAAAGTCAGCAGATCTTGTGTAACGGCTGTGCTCTCAATCTGTCTGCAGTCTCTGCACTCTCCCTGCCCACTGCCTCCACCACAACTTATGCAACTCTGTCTATGAGTGTGTGAGAGAGAGAGTCAGTGAGTGTGTGTATCCACTGTGTGTTTTACTTATATACTCAAAGTTTGTTTAGGCTGCCAGTGTTTTGTGAATAAGCAACTCATTCCTCAAGGGACTACTTAATGCTGAACAGCCAGCCAGCCAATGAATGAAGAGCAATCCAGATCCATCTTTCTCTACACAAGACTGCACTGCAACAGCCCCTGCATACACAAACACTGAGGCACTTACGCACATTCTTGCATGCACACACAACTCTCATACACACACACACACACACACACATGGTTTTCTACCCAGTGATCAGCTTTATACTGCATTAGTGTTAGTGGAGTTATTTACTTGTGCTTTGCTGGGTTGTCATACACGCATACACACACACACACACACACACACACACACAGACACACACATACTGGGTGTTGCATGGGAAGATGAGATGTCAGAATGTCAAAGTATGTTTGAAGAACTGTCCATGGTGCTAGTGGGGTGGTTGGAGTAGTGATGGACGGATAGTTGAAAGGTTTGTATAAACACAGACGAAGATCGTGGTGGGGGTGAGAGGCAAGAGGAGGGGGTGATGAAAGGAAAGATGAGAGGGGGAGAGGGGGGGAGGGGGGAGAGGGGGGGAGGGAGGGGGAGAGGGGGAGAGGGAGGGAGGGAGGGAGGGAGGGAGGGAGGGAGGAGGAGAGGAGGAGAGGAGGAGAGGAGGAGAGGAGGAGAGGAGGAGAGGAGGAGAGGAGGAGAGGGGGAGAGGGGGGTGAGGGGGAGAGGGGGAGAGGGAAAGTTGTGGGTGTTTGATGGTCTGTGTGGTTCCTCCTTCAGGAACCTCTTCAACAAGGGTACAGTGGGAGAACATTCTGGTCTGTTTCACACCACATTCCTCTCTGCCCTCTCTCCTCTTCCCTCCTCTTCTCCCATCTCATATTCTCTCTCCTCCACTCCACTCCACTTACTCATTATCTCAATTCCCCCTCGTCCTTCTCTCCATGGTTGCTCTTCCTAACCCTCTCTCCCTCTTTCGCTCTCTCCGTCTCTTGCTCTCTCCCTCTCTTGCTCTCTCCCTCTCTCCCTCTCTTGCTCTCTCCCTCTCTCCCTCTCTCGCTCTGATCTTGCATTCACTCCATCCTCCGCCCTCTTCTCCTCTTCTCCACACAGACAGAATAACAGACTGACTATCAGGTGCTGTTACGTGATAGCATGCAGAATGTGATAACAGCATAATCTGATGAAATATTTGTCAAATTTGTATAGGTCAGCTTGTATTGTCTTGTCTTTGAGTCTGTATGTGTGTGTGTGTGCGTGTGTGTGTGTGAATGTATGTGTGTGTGTGTGTGTGTGTGTGTGTGTGTGTGTGTGTGTGAATGAATGTATGTGTGTGTGTGGGCATTATCAACAGACTTTTAGTTTGTGTGTGTTTGCTTTGCCTCTTGGCTTCCATCTCTGGAGCCAGGTCCAGATGGACGGAGATAAATGAGGCAGGAGCACCTGGTCTTGCTCCCACAGTCAGGGTACAATGATTGTCCGTAAACGAACCTCATGCTCGTTAAACTCGTTAAAATGTGCCAGCACGCATTTTGGGTCGGGTGTACAGGCAGACTTTAGAGATATCACACTGATTAAAAAAAGACACTTAATACTTTACAATCATCCAAAAGCAATCCAGCACAGCACTGCAATCAAGTCTGAACAATGTTCAATCCTTAAGTCAAGCTCCACAAAAAAGATTTATCCCTAAATGACTTTAGTAAATAGTTTCAGTCGATACAATAACCATATCTCTGACGTCTTGTTCTTACAGCAGTCAAATCCTCCTCGGAATAGTTGAGCATTGTTTTACACACACCTGGCCATCCATCAGCCTGTCTCAGCCGATCAGCGCATTGTTCAGCCAAGAACTTCATTATCCTCTACGGAGAACCTGCAGGTGGATCGTCTGCGGCTCGTTTAAAATGTCTTGGCTTCTTCCCAGTTCCCCCCCAGACAATAGAAATGAAAATTGATTTAGTGTTGAAGCTCAGGGACACAGCTAACTCCAGAGAGCTTATATTTTCCATTAAGTAAACCAAACTGCCACAAGAAAAGTTTCCAAACGTGAAAATAATTGAATTGTTCGTTCGAGAACGACGCTTCGGGTGTCGACGTAGAAACGTCCTGACCTTGAAGTGTGGATAAACGGACAAGTCACTGCCTCTATCCTGGGCTGCTGTGAGAGCCAGGAGGCTGTGGAGTACGAGGACGAGGGAAACCTCGCAGGCCGTGCCGGAACGCCGACTCAAACCTGAGGCGTCTTGTTGTATCTTTGTTGTATGAACTGTACAGAACAAGCTGTGGATGCAGGGAGGACAGGAGGGGGGGGAAGGAGGGGAGACAGACGAGGAAAGGGGCCGAGGGTACTTGAGGTGAAGGATGGTAAGTTTACTTTCTAGAGTTTCAAAAAGGTAATCTTAATGATGCTAACAGGAGTCCTCAGAACTCCCCTGGCTGTTGCCTGTGCTGCCATGTCACTTCGTTTCTTTCTTCCTTTATTTCTGCTCCTTTTTTTTCACTGTCACCTTTGATCTGAGGTGCTCAGTGTTATATTCAGCACACACACAGACTCCTTGCCGCACTTACCCACACCTCACACACACTCTCTTCACACACACACACACACACCTCACACACACTCTCTTCACTCTTAACACACACACTTCAGTGAGACACACTCCACTGTGGATTGAGAGCACTGCACAACTAATTAAAGAGAGTAAAATTAATTAACGTGATATAAAGTATATAAATGACTTGTCCATAGATGGTTCTGGAAGGGACTCTCCACTGTCACAGTGTAATTAGATGATCCGCGGGATTAGACGTAATCTAGGTTGCTGTTTCATGTGCTGTGGATTTTTGACTCCAGTTTAATGAACATGGTGTTGATGTCGTGCGACAGCGTGCAGGAGAGGATTGTGGGAAAGTGGAGGAGAGTGTACGGTGGGTTATGGAGTTCTCTAGAGTGTAAATTAAAGAACAGAAATACTATGAGATGGTTTGGTAGAATAAATTAGAGAATACATTGGGGAGGGGAACGGAGGCAGAGAGAGTGAGTGAGAGAGAGTGAGAGAAAGTGAGAGAGAGAGAGAGAGAGAGAGGAGAGAGAGAGAGAGAGGTTATTCCCTGTGGGAGGTGATGTTAACACCTACATAACCCGTGTACACCTGGGTTACTGCCCCTGGAAACCATGTTATTAACACTGTAACCTATTTTCATTGGAGCTCAGCTGCTCCAGGTTATCTGCCTCTCTTCCTTTTTTCCCTCTTTGTCAAAGCCCCCAGCCCCCCAGCCCCCCAGCCCTCCAGCCCCCCAGCCCCCCATCCCTCCATGGTATGCTGTAACCACCATACTGGACTGTATTTTTCCAAACTGCTATACGCTGGTGTTGTCTTGTGAAGGGCAAAGGTCAGTGGACTGAAGGTTCTAAAGAGAAAGATAGTGAGAAAGAGAGAGTGTGTGGCTGTGTGTGAGAGAGAGAGACCTGGGCTGCGTTTCCCGATAACGATGGATCGTACCAACGATCAAGTAAAAAACGAAACCATCAATATTTCTCACGTGCGTTTCCCAAACATGCTCGTAAAGAGTAAGCTAATCTATGCGCTTTCAAGAGCTACGAATTTGTCAAGAGACACTTTAGATACGATGTATTTGGGAAACGGCCCGTAAAACTAAGATTCGTTGTACGATGGATTCTACGATCAACTTACAGTTGATCCAGTCAGTTAGGAAGATTAGAGAGACTGTTAGGAGCAGCTCTCACCGTCAGTGGGCGGATATTTCGTCCGGAAAATGAAGAGGGATGATAGCTATGAATATTTCAGTACATTTGGGGTGGGAGTGTGTGTGAGTGGCTGTGGGCGGGTCTGTGTATATTTCAAGACATCTCATGAATATAAAAGACTCTGAGTTAGCCTTTGAATGAAGGTGTCGATTGATTTAGCTAGCAATCCTTTCCATCTTTCCATCTCATTTTTCTGAAATCTCTTTCGGTCATTCTACCCATCCATCCATCCACCCACCCCTCTCTCTTTGTTCCTTTGTCTCTAGTCCATCTCTCATTAGTCCATCTCTCGACAGGGCCAACGCCAACTCACAAGGGAGACATTTAATTTCCAAGCCAATTAAAAGGCCAAATTCATTATTTTATTGAATGGAGTGGAATTAATTGTTTGATTGTGCGTATCTATAAAAGCGAGTGTAAACCCATTACGCAATGCCAACAAACTGATTGCTGATCTCTAACCCCTCGCCGACTCACCTCTAATTAACTTTCAGAGTTCAGGATGGCCATCTGTTGCGGCGTGCGTCCCAGCAGATATAAATAGAAGGAGCTGGACAGAGTGCTCGTCACAACAGAGGGGCAGTGTGTGTAAGGCTTTTCCAGGTGATCTGCGTCTCTGCCTCAAGGCCCGCCTCTGTTTGGCCCTGAAACAGAGCACACCCGTGTCATCATCCCTCATGGCAGGAGCTGGGCGAAGCTACGACATCATCATTAATCGCCCCGGGTACCCGGCCTGACTCAGCGCGTCCTCGCCTCGTGCCCTACATTCTTCAGCAGCAGAGGAGAGGAGATTGGGCCGCACGGTTCTGAAGTTGGGAATTTGCGACGTCCGGGAAAAAACTGAGCAACTTCTTGTTCTCTCCCTGTGAGACGTTTTTAGAACGTTTCGTTTTTAGAACTTCTCAAAAAGTCTGGCATCGTTAGGCATGAAACTTTACCAGACTGAACAGTATATTTTGAAGAGATCTGTCCGACATCCTTGGCAAGGGCTTCAGAAGATGTCGACATGTCAGAGCATCTGAAAGCTGGGCTGTGCACACTGTCTCCCGTGTCGCCTGATTGGTCTGAGCTCTTGCTGAACACCTAGATGGACTTTGACAAGTCAATCAGATTCAAGGTGATCGATGGATGTCGGTTCTCGTGTGCCAGACTAGTTCTCCAGTCGCAGGTGAAACCAGAAGTAATCCTAAACGCAACCTGTCACAGTGAGGCATAATCCAAACCCTGTACCGAGCACCAACATCCACCACCGACAGATTGATGTCTGTGTGCGGGAGTCAACAGACACACGGCTAGGTGCAGGAGTCAACAGACACACGGCTAGGTGCAGGAGTCAACAGACACACGGCTAGGTGCAGGAGTCAACAGACACACGGCTAGGTGCAGGAGTCAACAGACACACGGCTAGGTGCAGGAGTCAACAGACACACGGCTAGGTGCAGGAGTCAACAGACACACGGCTAGCGATGACGTCATGGCGTCCTCGTGCCTCTTCTATCTCCCTTGTCTTGTGAAAGGCTTTGTGGGGTCAGGAGACCTGAGGAGGGGAGACAGCAAGTCCGTTCACACTGTGCCACTTAGACGGGGATACATGAGAGTTGTTTTGGTCCACGCGTCTATTCTCAGTTCAGCGTGTTTCAGAGTGTCTGTGTGTGTGCCTATTACCAAGCAAGTTTGTCGGCCTGTTTATTTCCGTGTGCTAATGTGTCACTCTCCTGTCAATCCAGTCGCCATGGTCTTACTGGAAGCTGACACGACAGGTTTGAGAGCAGGGCTGAGACCTGATTGGTCATGGCCTGACTCATGTGGTTTCTCATTGGCTGGGATGTCAGTGGAAACGGAAAGGGTGTGTGTGTGTGTGTAATGGAGAGAGAGTCTCCGTTTCATCAGTCTGAGGGGCGATGTCACAGCCCGTCAGAAACACTCAGCATCACACGCATGGGGATCATGCAACATGACAGAACCTTGAAGGATACAAACACACAAACACACACAAACACACACACACAAACACACACACACACACACACAGATTCACACACCAACACGCACGATTGAATAAAGGCACACACACAAACACATGCATGCACTCAAGTATATGTACAAACACTCTCTCTCTCTTAGTCCCTCTCTCTCTCTTAGTCCCTCTCTCTCTTAGTCCCTCTCTCTCTTAGTCCCTCTCTCTCTCTTAGTCCCTCTCTCTCTCTTAGTCCCTCTCTTTCTTAGTCCCTCTCTCTCTCTTAGTCCCTCTCTTTCTTAGTCCCTCTCTCTCTCTTAGTCCCTCTCTCTCTTAGTCCCTCTCTCTCTTTGTCCCCAACTCTCTCTCTCTTTTTCTCTCCCACTTTCTCTGTCTTACATTGATGACTGTCATCATCATTGATGATAATTGCACACATCACACACAAAAACAGACTGACTGATTAAACCGAGTGTCCACGGTGTCCACGGCAACAGTGTTGTGTTCCTTCAGGGCTTGTGTCGGGGTTAATGACACAGAAAATGAGATCATTACCACAACAATAGGGCTGTTAAAGTATCCATTTCACTAGAGAGGTACAACACACACACACACACACACACACACTGGCTCTCTATCTCCCTCTCTTTGTCTTGATAGATCTTTGTGTTTCTCTGCCTTGTCAAGTGGAACATAAACAGAACAATGGGAGGCTATTCTTTTACATATGAAACACACACACACAGATTCTCTTGACCTTTTAGCTTAACTGACTTCACACGTGGTCACTGTCTGCTTTATACACTGGCCACTCTGTTTATGGTGATGTTGACCTTTCTGTTTCTGTATGTATGTGTGTGTGTGTGTGTGTGTGTGTGTGTGTGTGTGTGTGTGTGTGTGTGTGTGTGTGTATGTGTGTGTCTCAGTGCTTTGTTAATTAATAGCATTGCAACGGGGGTCAAGAGGTTACTATGCAAACTGCTCTCTGGTTGAACTTTGATCCTGTGCACACACA
>NW_027120541.1:0-20691 GCF_038355195.1 Osmerus mordax | reverse complement strand
AGAGAGAGAGAGAGAGAGAGAGAGAGAGAGAGAGAGAGAGAGAGAGAGAGAGAGATGCAATTAACTTTGGTCAGACAGGAACAGTGGGCTTCTTGTCAGGCATCCGCAGCTTTTATGATGTCAGCTACCAAATCCAGACAAAGACACGCCATCCCCAAAGACAAACACTCTTTGGGTTTAAATGACCCTGAAAACGCAGGGCCGTTTCATCTAAAGAGTGTGGAATTCTCTCAGAGCAGGGACAAAAAGTAAACAATACATGGGGCTTTGGGGGCTGGTTGGGGGTTGGGGCGTGCCCTTTCACTCTCCCCTGCCCCAATGTGGATCTGAATGCGGGAGACAGATGTAGAAGTTGGGCCATACTCCATTCCAACACTGTAAACATGATTCCCGGGTTGCTACAAAGAACAAAGTCCTGGATTATCTCTATTTTTTAAACGGAGCGCTACTTTGGACGAACAGCGCAGGGTTTGGAAATGTCGCCGCCTCCGTTTAGAATTCACAGCTGCGTCGGACTTCATCTGTCAAGTAGTGAGCACAGCTCCCTGTGTGTTCGTATACAGTCATAAACGGATGGTGGCACAGTTTATTCATGTCGTAAACCCGGGAGATTATTCTCAAATGAGCATGGTTCGCATCACCACAGAACGTTTCCACAGAGGAAATGTTCAACTATTGTTGTCACTCAGAAGACAGGCCAGCAAGAAAAGCCTCTAATGAAAGGGTTCATCTTTCTCAATACCGACTACGATTACAGTTCCCGCACAATCCCACTGAAGTCAAGTATCTACCTGAAATAATGTTCAGAAACGCACTGGAAGTATGTCCGTCCACAGCTGCAAGTGCGACTGTTGACATAACCCCTCATATCACTGATGTGTTCCATGTTTGCAAACACCAGCCTTTGGAAGTCAATCAATTTAACAGGGATTATCTGTTAGCGCAATAAAATGGCAACACACATATCGAGTGTGCCAGCACACATAACACACATACGCATGTGTTCAAAGATGAACGGTGATTTTGTTCTTTTGAGTCAAAGCAACAGACCATCACATTTCCAATTATCCAAAACCATAGCTCTCTGTCAAAATGGTACGCTATCATCTGTTCATTTGTCAAACGGAAGTATGTTCCATTCAGATCCAAATCCTTAGCGCAAGCATGAAAATCTATCCTTCATACCTTTTTAACTGTCATTTTAACACAAGGAGTCCCAAGGTACGACATGCTTCTACGCCAGACTGTCGGATAGTGAGTGCTTTTCTGTATTTACAAACGTCGCCTGGGTGGAAGAGGAGAAGATGAATTCCGTCTGCGTTTTCCACAGCTCCTCTCACCGTGGATACAGGTGTGTTCAACATGGGGAGTCAGGTGGCTGAGCGGTTAGGGAATCGGCCTAGTAATCAGAAGGTTTCCGGATCGATTCCCGGCCATGCAAAATGACGTTGTGTCCTTGGGCAGGACACTTCACCCTACTTGCTTCGGGGGGAATGTCCCTGTACTTACTGTAAGTCGCTCTGGATAAGAGCATCTGCTAAATGACGAAATGAATAAATGAATGTAAATGAACATGCATTAGACAGTCCAGATATTTGCCTGCCAGGTGGCAAGGGCTATAATTGGTCCTGAATGTCTCGGATACATCTGGCCACACTCTCAGGTGGAATTAGTTCCTGAGAAAAGTCGACAAACACGGAAACTGACATGTAGATTCTCGGGGGTTGACGTCTCTAGTTACGGATTTAACATTCGGTATCATTTCCTTTCAGATTCTTTGAGTAGGTTTAACGGATGGTTTAGGCACGATCTAATTCATATAGCAAACGGCTTAACAGTATACGAGTCAGAGCGATGGTCCTCCGATTCAAACAATAGAAATGGAACGTTTTCTACTGGTCTTGATTGTTTTAATTGTCACGGTTACTTATGTGTTAATCCATTCACAATTTATGTGTATCTGCCAATGACGACTCAATACTCCTGTACTTGCTGCTAACTATTACATATGCTAATGGTGATTGACTGTAGGTTGGTGCTAATGAAGGCCTGGGGCAACTGTTCTATTCTCCCAGCAACACAGCCCCGGGACAATACCTTGAATGACAGGGCTTAAAGAAATTGAAATTGAGTGTTAATTACTTACATGTTCCTACACTAGGAGGGCTTAGGATGACAGCAATAGCCCTCAGTATGAGAGTAGGGTTTCGACTTTCACTAAATTATGAAACCTTGGAATACTACACGGAAAACGATTTGATGTGTATTAGACTGTTGAAACGAACTGAGATAGCAATAGGCCTATCTGTAATTACATCTGGACTTGTATTTGGCGCTGGCTTTTTTATTATGCTTCTTTGAGTTACTGCACTTTATTCTGGCAGTAATCATACCCGTGATCATGAACTAACAATATTTAGGTGAACTTCTGTCACACATTGCAGCACCCAAAAAAATGCTACTCTTGATGTGAGGGATGGCGGATTTTATCAAAGTGAAACTTTATTCTCGTGTCAAATTCATTCTAGCTACTACTCACATGACATAACGTCACCGCTTTTGGTGATTTAATGATTACATTTTAAAAACGAATTTGTCTAAACCTTTAGAGATGTCCAAAAGTAGCTAAATTCAGACCTTCTGGAGCTTGTGGCAGGCTCAGGGAAAGATCTAAAACATCACTGGTGCCCTGACATGTAGTGCATTTCCGCTAACTACAAACAGCCAAGCTTGTTCAATCCCCTATCCTTGTGTTTACTACGTCTGACTCTAAGCACTGGTCTCTCAAGTAGGCCCTCCGCCAGGTTCCCTGGCCTCCGCACGTTTTCATGACCTGGTGTTAAAACAGAGACAAGCTATTAAATCCCCATTTGAGCTACACAAGCTTGTGTTACACAACCCAGAAAAGCCTACGGCACTATTCGAGAGCAGCCCATATAACACACATTTTCAAGGTTCAGCCTTGTACCCAGTGACGGAAAAAAACGGCTTTGGCAACTGGGGAACTATTATCAGCTTCCATGTATGCTCCTATTCCAAGTTACGGAGGTAGAAATCAACCCAGAATGCAATGCAACCCACTGCTGTAAATGGGAGAACATTTGAGATGTAAATAGGCCGCAGCTTCATCCTTGGTGTACCCTGACATCCATCTGGACAGAAAACACCTGCGGAATGTGTGACATATAATATCTGGCTGTTTGGTCAACACAACTAAGGAAACCAGGCACCTCCATGTGAAATGTATTCAATTCTGAAGGGGAGCTGTGAAGACATGCTCTTCAGTCCGTAAGGCAATACTGCAGATGTGAATATCAG
This sequence comes from Osmerus mordax, assembly GCF_038355195.1. Lineage (NCBI taxonomy): Eukaryota > Metazoa > Chordata > Actinopteri > Osmeriformes > Osmeridae > Osmerus > Osmerus mordax. Next base: position 17,373 of record NW_027120541.1, on the reverse strand, counting down.
TACGGTACGATGGGACCGTGTCACTCATCACTCTCCTCTAAGAGTGATACACGGTTCGGTTTTTTTAAATGTACAATCATGAACTAGTTTTAAAATGCACACTGCCTGTGACCATCAGTTCAATTTCTTTCTAAAGCACATCAAACTTCATCCCAAAAAGTACAACCTATATTACAAACAGAAGAAGAGCGCAAACTACCAAGAAAAAAAGAATCCTTTCACCATTTAGGAAAATATTCTGGAATCTTCCTAATCAGGAGGGGGATGGCATGTTCGTCTTTGTTCCATTCTGAGTTGAAACATCGCTCATTAAGATCTAATCTGATTACCAAGTGGTTCAGACAGATTTTCCGCTGTGGGCAAACTCAACAAATCAATGGCAGCTTGCCCAAATAGTGCCCAGCAGGGAAAATAAGGAAATCTATTGTATTCACAAAGCAGTGGAACTTGCATAACTATTACACTTAATTTAACAACAAGTATGCATATAAATAGGTAATACAGAGGTCCTTTCTGAATGACATAGGAAAGAACATTGGTAAGGAGGAGATAATCTGTTTTTTCATGTGGGTTCCCTGTATCAGGTATTACTTTATTCTTCTGATGCTGTAAAATTATCAAAAATTCGCTTGATTAATTCCAAAAGTGCAGCATGTTGAAATTGTTTTTGTGCTACTGCGATCAAATTATTCTACAATCGACAATGGTCGATTGTAGAGTGCCCTTGCTGTGGATAGCGAATATCACAATGAAGCTAAAATCACTGGTGCTATAAAAAGTTGCACACTTGGTTCCATGTAGGCTAATGCAAAGGTATGGTTGGTTTTTGGTCTTTAATAAATAACTTTTCGCAGAACTTAACTCCCTACAGGTAGAGAGAGGCCACCAAATTCTAATTTTCCAAGCACATTTAGACATACTTTTTCATCAAATCAAAATGTATTTGTATAGCCCTTTTTACAAGCAATGTCACCGAGGGCTTCACATATGCCCATAGAACTGCCCCTGTCATCACAAAGGTCTGTTTTGATCATGTGTGGCAGGGCATTCATTTCAAAATGCTATACAATTCATTCAAGAAAAGATCATTAGAAATATAGGTCAGTAAGTTTCCCCCTTCATCTAATATTATTATGTAAAATATGGAGAGGAGTGTGTCAAAAACAGCAAAGTAATAAGTGACGAAGGAGAGGACAAGTCTATGAAACCCATGTCCAGTTTGTTCTTGAACGGCACTGTCTTACCTCGCCTCCCTTCGACTCCCTCACAGATGTACACTGAGACGAGCACTCATCATTTCTCCATGGACCATTACTCCCAGTGACGGGGAGAGAGAAACCATCACTTTCAATAGCAGGCTATTTTGCTGAAGTGTGGAATGTCTATTCAGTTCCAGAGTAGACAGACCGAAAGGACAGTTCTTCATAAGTCCATTGTTGTCTAAAACCAGATCACTTAGCGTAATGTGCCAGCAGGGCTTACTCTTCAGAAGTTCTGAACACGGTGTTAAAGACCAGTCATGCTTACTTAAAAGGCAAGAGCAAACGTGGAAATTAAATGACCTTCGTTGTCAGAAAAAGAGTTGGTTTTGCACTGAGAGGAGATCTCTCACCTCATCATGGTCTACAAAGTAGGCCAGCTGCCACTGAAAATGTCCTATTTCTACTGGCTCTATTAATCCTTTAAAAGTGAAAAACAAATGGCCGTAACATTGTGCATTGGAGTTTATGGACTTCAACTGCGAAGACATGATTTAAAATAACATTGCTTTGGCTTCTGGGTGTTAAGTAAAATTGCCATGTGTAATCCCCTTAGTTCCGAATGAGTATTAGCAGAAATTCCACAATACTCAACATGATTTCATAGCAACTGTGTGCTTTGAAGGACACACATAATTGCAGGGGTCAAATTGGCTGACACACACCCTTGGTTAAACAAGTTTTTTTCATTTTTTTCTGTTGAATTCAGACGAAAACCATTAAGTTGAACTTTTTTCTTAATAACGGAAGACACTCGCACAGCAGACTATTTGTTCAGCTGATCTTAGACCACACCTACCTGAGTGTGGTGAAAGAACCATGGAGCCCTTTCTTTACAGTCAACCATTCTTGGTCTCGAAAAAAAAACTTCAGATTTCCCCCCCTAAGAAGCTTTTTTAAAGGCTAAACTCGAAACGCTTGTAAAGAATAAATAAATAAAAATCGAACTTCACAACTCACCTGAGAGAAGTTAAGTCCGTTCAGAGGATGGCATTGTTCCTCCACCTTCTCCACGGCGCCCGTCCTCTTCCTCATCCGCTCCGCCTCTTGCGCCAGGTACAGGTCTAGAACGGGCACGCCACGCGTCTTGATGTCTGCCTCAGTGAGCGAGTTCACCATCAGCATCACCCACACCGGCCTCTTTCTCTCCCAGTTCCCAGCAATGGCGTTGAACAGGTAGTCTGCGTAAAGGCCCTTCCCTCGCTGGTCAGGGGTCATCCATGACGGCATCATGAGCTTCACATACTCCAGGTGCCTCTTGAGCCGCCGGTAGATGTCCCTGGGCAGCACATCCTGCAGGTTCTCCCCTTGAGGAAGTAGCTGACAGCTGGTTAATGCTGAGATTGTGTATGGGTCTGTCAGGTCCAACTCAAAGTACACAATGCTGCTCTGCTGGAAGGCTTGTTTGGAGTTCTCCGGGATGAAGTCCCAGACTCTTGTGTAGGGAACGTGAATGGTGCCATAGAAGTAGGATGGAGGGTCCCTTTTTATAGTCCATAGGAAGGAGTTTAAATCACTTTGCTGCAAATGAAACAATATAAGTGCAATTGTTTTCAAGTCTGTAGACAAGGTGGGTGATATAATTCCATGCATATTTGTGAGAAATAAAAAGCAGGGTATTATATAATATGCATTGCGTAATTCATCTTATTGATCTTATTGATTCATCTCAAGTCTATGAATATTATACAAGGTAAAGGTAGTCTGTCTTTGACCAAAACACCACACTTCTATTCAGGCAGCTGTTGAGCCGATTAATTCCAGCGCTTAAAGATAATTTAAGATCGCTTAAGATCATTTCTTATTAATAGGGCACTTAAAGATAGGAGACATTGGAGGCAATACACATCTAAATTGCGCGATCTACAGTTTGTGACCAAATTAAAACTTGTTTAGGGAAAAAAAACTCATATTTGTATGATTGATGGGTGAAAGTAACCTAATAATTATTACGCACAATAAAATACATGTTTAAATGTAGGCGAGATAACAGTGGTTCCTTTACATATTCAATTTTAAATGTATGCAGTAGCCTGTCTGTCAAGTATGGATGGTATTTTTATTTTATTTTGGGGGGGTATCTAATACCTTATTAAGTGAATAATGCATACTTACTACAAATACTTACTTTTCTATTTAGCTCACAGATAGAGGATTCCTTGAGGCTCCATTGGTCAGCTTTCACCAGCAATAATAGGAACGCTTGAATTAATGCGCCCCAAGTGACCAGCATCGTAGCAAAAACGTTCACGGTATTTTCACAACGTGTTGCAGGGTACTCAAATCCAAATCCACGGGGACTACGTTATTTGCCTAATTTCCATTCAATGAAATTACTTAAAACACAGCGGCATGTACCCGCCATACTAGTGTACAAAGTCATGTTGGTGCGACGCTGCGTTTAACTTGAAAATGCTGTTTCGCTTGGGTGAATGTGCTGAAAGTTTACTTCGGTAAGAATACAGCAATGTCACATACTCGTCCTTCTGGTGACACTGGACATTTCCCCCTTACAACGTGCTTTCATGACACGTGAGAAGGCACTACATCAACATAAATCCGAATGTTTGAAACTTGTAGAAGATTCTAGATCTTTCAAAAGTTGTAGATGCCCGTGCGGGCAACAGGTTATTCGTGCGTCCACAGAAATGCAGCGGAGAGGTGATCGTGTTTGACTATATTCCCTCTCTTGTCCGCAAATGGAAATATTACCATCGCTGATCGAAATGTAAAATAGGATGCATTATCATCATAAAAAGTAGACCTTGCTCCAAAGATGTCCAAAAACATGTACCAACAATTCCAGATGACGTTTTCTCATCAAGTCCTTTCCGTTTTAACAACTCCGGTAGTAGTTCAGAACTCTCTCACGATGTTGTTTGAGTGCGTGAGCATCTCTGTCAGACAAGCATGGCCACAACCTACATTGGCCCCCTCCACCCCCTCCCCCTGCGCACTCTCACACTGTGCAATAATCTGATTAAGGATCTGCATATCGTCCCCCGTGGATCATAGCGGGTGGAGAACACATTTAGGCTACTTCAACGGGTAGATTTTCCAGAATGAAGTGTTTTTGAGAATATGCGAAATTGAACAGAATCATCAAGCTTGATCGCGTGTATTACGGAGCCATTGGCACTTAGAGGACTACCCAGTGGAAGCATTTGTAATGTTTGTCTGATTTTAGAGAAAATATAAAAAGGTCATTGTTTCAAGCATGTTAATTTAAGGAACAACTATATGGTTAAAGTAAACTAACTCGTTGTTAACATTTTCCGAGGGAAGGTTGAAATTGGATTGTGCCATGGTGGTACAAACTAGCCTATAGTCTACTCAAAATTACCAAGACAATCGAGGCCTATTGTAGTAGATACGTTTCTACCTTAGAGGGTAACGTTCACAGGAGACACCTAAAACAAGTTAATGCATACTCAGACGTCTGTGCAAATAAATTGAGTTGTTTAAATAGTCTGACGGTAAATAAATCGTACACGTCTAAATCAATGGCCCTGATACCCCTTATCAATAGATACGAGGAATTAGAATGGTCAGAAGGAATTATGTTAAGATTGTAGTATATTTTTAAACAATCCTGATAAACGTGTAATTTGAATAGATTACTTGAGGTTGATCTAAATGAACCCATCCACATGAAAATTGCCATGAGCTCGCATTCATACACATAACCTCAGCAGTTTTTTTTGTTGCTACAACACTCCACCACAGCCTACAATTTAAAAGGATCTTTAAAGGATTTAGTTTGGTACAGTAAACTGCAAAAATCCTAAGTGTTTATCTCCCAATTTTCTATAGGAGCACCATCTAGTGGTCGCAAACCCGCCATTAATGTCAATGCATAGTTTGAACAATGTACCTACTTTACTAAATATAAGTATCTCCCACTACGTGATAGTTGGGATCCATTTTTGAATAGTAAACTAGTTTGCTGGCGGAATTATTGTACCATTGAAACTGTGAATGTAAAACGTATCATGTAATCACTTTTTGTTCTGTTGTAATGTGAGAAATATCTTAGTTTTTTGTCATTGTTCCTTGGACAAACGCTGGAGAGATTTGTCTAATTATGTGAACATGAAACTGTCATTCCGATATTAGACATCAGGAAAAGTAGAGTGATTTTTCCATATGTTCCACAGAATACAGTGAAAAAACAAACTTGTTACCAAACTAATAATACAGAAAATACTATACTACAACCTGGTGTAATCCCACATATTTTACATAGAACAAAAAATCCCCAAAGTTTAAGTGCACCTACTTCTCATGCTGTCATGTGTTTATCCAACATTAATGTTCTGTGATAAGAGGCTCTTATAAGTGGATGTGTGGTCTGGCATGCCAGCAACAAGGCTGTTTTTCCATCTGGGTACACTGATCTTAGTAGAAACAAACAGAAAACCAGAGTGAATTCATTTGTTTGTTAGACAGATGCAGTGATGTAGGATAATTTCCAAACAACATAACAAGGTAATAGTAAAAATGTAAGACAGACTTGGAAAGAAAGGGAGGTACATTGTTGTAATGTCTGTCAAGCAGAATTATTTATATTTGATTTGAACATGTTTACACTAGAATGGGAAGAACGATGTTAAAAAGTAAAGCTGAAATGTAATTTAGAAACGTGTTTTGGTTTTTCAATGTAGTTTGTAGAACAAATCAGATAGTAAAATGGGGATGGATCACTCGAGTCTGTGTGTGTGTGTGTGTGTGTTTGTTTGCGTCAATTGCATGATCAATAAAGGTTTCTTCTTTTTTTTCAAGTACAGTAAATACATTTTCTGCTAATTATCTGGAGGATAGTGTGTTGATCAAGGTAACCATGGAATCCATAAACTACAAATCCCCCCCAGAGACATTTGATATTGTATTAATCAAAGTCTTTTCAATCTTTTGACAAAACTGTCTGCAACTAGCATAACTTTAAAGATTGAAGACATTGGGAGGAACTGTGAGAAATGTCAGTGAACAAGATGCAATTGAGATATAGCAGTTCAAGTTTCCTGCTGACAGATTTTAAAGGTATTAAAAGAGACAGAGTGAGAAAAAAAAATGGGTGAGTCTGGGTTTAAACAGAAATAGAGCACTTGTGTATTTTGAGCTGGTGTCAGTGCATGACCTCCTGGGGTGTTCTCAGTCTGGGCATGTGAGATGACCAATCACAGCTTCTCAGCACATGAAGGGTCCTAATTACTTTTCCCTGGCTCCGTGTGTAAAAGAGAACCAGTGTTTGCTAAGGATACCGCACTGTCCCCGACTGCTCTGTTTCTGATTAAAACATCTTATTTAGGATCCCAAGCTGAGTTATAGAATTGAGGATGTTAGGGTTCTTTTTAGGAGGACTGTTTTATGAGTTATGCGTCACTGCTGCGTTTGTAGATGCAAACTGAGACAAAAAAACACAGACACACACACACATACACTCCAATACTGTTTGCTCAAACTGGCAATGAGGTTGCCTGATTGGTCATCTGTCAAACCTAAAATATCTTATGACATGACCATAAGGAAAGCATTGCATTTTTAGTGTCTTATAGTCTAGTTTTTACCTCCTAGACTTATGTCTTGAAATGGTACGATGAAAGTTGAACCAGTATTGTAATTCCTTCATTCCTTTATTCCCAGGACTGACAGAAATCCCAGGTAAAAAATAGACCTAAAACTCTATAAAACATAAGCAAATAGAGAAATCTAAGTCGCATAAAAACATTTAAATTGGGGTAAGATTTCAAATTGTCATGAGCCAGATGGGGCAAACTAAATCTGTTGGAATTGGAAACAGATGTCTTGCATATATAGCTGTTTCCTTAAAGTATAAATATATGTATATAAAAGCATATAAATGGCATTTAACATCAAAAGAGATTGTTCTAATTTTTATGTCTTTAATGCAAACATTCAAGTAGGGCATCATTTCACATACATTCTACTAATACATACTGAAGTCATTATTTAATCTTGTTTATTCCTCCTCTTTCAACAATGACAGTATCATACACATGCTAATAAAGCAAATACTGGGATCGCTGTACAAAATTGTATTAAATCTTATCATCAGATTATCTTATCATCATAAAACCTCTTTTTGTTTTTGTCGAACAGCAATTGCTTGTCTTTTTTGTGGTCATTTCCATGGCGGATTTATTTGAACTGGACGGTTGTGTCATTGAGCATATTATGAGACTAGTCTTTCACCTGCTAGTTAATCTCTTTGTTTGTATTAACATGTTGACCCTGACCAGAGAGCAGGGCCGCTGAGAGGGTTTGATGAAAATACACACAGCCATTACTTACGGCAGAACCAACAAACAAAATGAATAATGTAATGATAATGACTATGATGAAAACCTGCTATATGAGTATATTTGCTTAAGGGCAGGAGTAATGTGATAATGTTAGGTCACATGCAGAATTTCTTGTTTTGGGAAGCTAATTGTACCATCCATTTAGTGTAATAACAAATATCCTTTAGCTGTAGAAATATTGCATAAGTTATGACTTAACAATAAGGGGATGTGAGAAGTCTGGGTGTCATTGTGTCTTGGTTAAGTGCAGTTTGCCCTTCATCCAACAGAGGGAGACACTTTCCCTCAGAAACAAAATCTCTCTGAGCTCAGTATCAGGATTTCTTTTGATAGTGCTTCGTAAAACCCAGATGTAGGTATGCACCTGTTGGAGGAAGACATTCGACAGTAATGTTTCATACTAGGCAGGAATTGTATTCCAATCATGCTATTCTCAGATGACTTATGTTCCTTTGTGACGCACAACTCTTATCCAGCACAACTCATATCCAGCCATGTAGGCTTTTTTTTGTTATGAGGTTGAACAGAACCTGCTGATTTCCAATGCGATATTCCCCATTCGCCCCTCGTACCATTCCTTGTATTCAGCAGCAGTCCACTCGACCTGACCGTGCTGTCTGAGCATGAAAGCCGTCCAGTGGGAGATGACATGCATTAGCGAGACCACCATTAGCGAGACCACCCAACGCACCCAATGGTTTTCTTTGAGAACCACCCACTCCCACCTCCCCCCCCCCCCACCTCTCCCCCCCCCCCCCCCCCCCATGCATCCACAGCAGTTCCCTGAGAGCTCTGACAAGCCTGCCGCGGCCGCTCTTAAACAAACACCTGTGGTCGTACCTCTACATCCCCCCCTTTATCATTTCCCTCCCTCGGCCCCCCGATACTCTCCCAAACGTCTCCTTTCCTTACCCCCTCTATACTAACCCCATGGCATGTCCCACTGAGGGGCCCTGGCTGCCCGCCACAGGCCCCCAGCCCCCCCCCCCCCCCCCCTCACCAGGCCCGGGCTGCTAAACAGCCGGAAAGGGGCTAATGGTTCTCATGATCCCCACTAGCAACATTTGTACTGCTGTCTGAATCCACAGCCTTGTGTTTAGACCCCGTAGGGGAGCAAAATGGCCACCCATGCATGAGGTAGAACAAAGTCATCTGTATTTTGTTTTTCCGTTGCTCACTTTTGATCAATGGGGAGAAGCATTTTACATGGAGCATTGAGGTTGACCTGACCTGATCTCTCCGTAAGATCTTTGAACCATGGGTGTGTAATTGTTTTAGCTTGGGGGATTTAATGGACGCTGTTGGCTATAACCCTCTGGACCTGTGCTCATCAACAGACTACGAGGTCACCTATACTGTTATGCATAATTCTGTAACTTATCAAGATCGATAAATATATTGGGCACCAATTTCAAAACAGTAGTTTTACTTTAGTACCAAGGGCTAAAACATGGGTGTCCAACCTTTCAGAGACAAACAGATGTGGTTTGTGGCAACATGGTAAACGGAACTATGAGAAACGCCGTTTTCATCAAGTGACCAAGCGGAGAAACGGGTTTTCAGCACCTTCAAAAGAGGATCATGCCATTTCTGTGTATGTAATCCTTACATGTTTAAACAAATATTTCTGCTTGGCTGGACACTGAGGTGTTCTCAGGTCTAACTCCCTGTGATTGTCAGGTTATAAACAAATGAACCATTTTGCAGCTGGCGCAGTGCCCATAGGGTGTCAGTCATGTTGAAGCAGGTCAATGGATCTTATTCAGCAGAACCATCTTTATTGACAAATGGAAATGTGTACAGTGAGTTTGAACCCTGAGTCATGGCATATGGTTAGAGTATTTGACTGTAGCTGTTTCACAATCCTCTACCGCAAAATTTGTCCAAGATTCCCAAATGTGTCTTTTTAAGGGGAATTTAAACGCAAGCTTTGAGTATCTGCAAACTTTAGTTCTCTATTGAACTCCCAGCGGTTTAAATGGTAAATTACCAAATTTACCATTTAAAATTACATTTAAAATTACAATTACATTACATGGTAAAAATTACATTTTTCAGTACCTTATCAGTTCAAATTGCAGTAGCAAATTTCTCATAATAGCTATGCTATATTGCAGGAGGAAAGGTATAACCCAAACTTGATGGCTCCAGAACACAGCAGACAACTATACAAGATCACTTAACACCATTTTTCACAAACAACTGACGACAAACATGGCGAACCAATTATATTGTGTCATGGTATGATGAATTGATACCTCATAGAATATGATAATGGGAAATAGTTCTTGTTTTTAATTAGAATTAGAATATCAATTAATGTGGCAAACAAAAGCCAATCTCAAGATTTGAGTCTCATACCAGTCATTTTCTATAGCATGAAATAAGTTGGCATGGTTATATGGTTTACACCATGTTCATTCTGTCTCATTACAATCAATATGTTATTGGATTAACAATCCACCAGTAAACCTGTGTTTTCCAATATTAACAAGCAAATAGTAAACATGTTGTGCACCAGGGATGTCATTTCCCCCTCGGGTCGGTTCAGACAACAATTTAAATGTGAAAAAACAAAACGTTATTATTACTTTATTGTTTATATAGTCAAAGTCAAAAGGTGTGTCCCGCCTATTAACGCCCCATCAACAACATAAATGGAACCATTTACAGAACCCTATGTAACAGCATCAATTATAACAAGGTTTTATAAATATGGGTTATATGAATAAAATATGTATGAAACTGTTATACTAGCTAATTATTTGCAATCTAATGTAAGGTGGCAATTACTTTGGACTATGTGAAGTTACAGCAACAAACCTCATGTACAATATACTGCAGGTTAATCAAGAACTATCACTGTGGCTAAATGTACTATGCCATTTTCACAGTGATACTTCTTGATTGCCCCGATAATCAAGAAATGATGGCCTTCACGTGAAAAGTTCACGTGTCCTCTTACAACATCCTCATTCTGTTTCCTCTCTTTCCGTGAACTGAAAAAGAAAAACGCAACGTATTTGTCTGATGAGGAAGATCGGAACAGAAGGAACAAGCGATCTCCATCCCTGTTCTCCATCCCTGACCAGTTTGCCGACAGAAGCCTCTGCTCAGGCTTTGAGAAGAGAAAAAACGATGCATCCGTTTGTCTGCCAAAAATTCAACCCAGATTAGCATTCTGCTGCATCTCCTCCTGGTTCTCCTGTCAGAACCCTCTCCCAGGCCTCACCTCCCTCAACCCCAGCTCTCTCTTTTGCTACTCAGTCAGCCCTCCTCCATGACTCCCCTCTGAATCTTCCCCCATGGCTGCACCAGAGTCACACAAGGACTCAGAGGACCAGAGTGTCTTTGTCAGCGTGTCGGACGGACGGTGAAAGGATCGGAAACGTGAACGGCAAACGGCACAACATCGGCAGCATACGTGGCATTTAAGTAATTTTATCTCAAAAGGGTTTTCCTACTTTTAAAGTTGTTTTCTCTCTTGAACAGAGATCTTATTGGGATTTTTATTTTTGTTTGAATTGTTTATCACTTGTATTATTGTTTTTATTGATTTTATGTAAAGCACCTTGAGCTACAATTCTTGTATGAAATGTGCTATATAAATAAAGTCTTACTTACTTACTTCTTTCCCACAGGCCTGTGGCTGTTGAGAGCCCGCCTACTTCGATGAGGCGCAGACTCCCTGGGGAGGCGTGCCGCCTCGCTCCTGTCGGCGGTTCACTGTGTTAGCTGGCATCTGCATCTGCTGGCATCTGCATTTCAAATGGCATGTTGCGTTCTGGGCCTTTTTCCTTCCCTGTGTTCTTTTCTGCACTATTACCCCCTCACCATTGTACCGGCAGCCCTGTGGCAGCTCAGCCCTTGATTCCCCACAGGCGTGGTGCCACGTTAGGTATTTTCGCTGTTTCCATTGCTATGCAGCATACCGAGTGTACCATGCACTGCGCCATGTTCCGCGGCCTGCCTCGCAGTGAATGAGGAGCACATTTTCTGTCATTAATGGTAGCTCTGCCACAGGTTGCCACACAGGTATCTCATACAGGTTGGTATAGGCAATGCCTGCTGTATAAATGTGATGCTCCGGTGTTAGTTTGGTCTTTCTGCTTTCTGCCATGACATCTTGAGGCGTGAGGAAATCTTGCACCCAGAAGCCTGCTTCCCGCTTCTCATCTTTGAAGGATTTCATCCACACACACTGACCAGTCTCTACTTCAGTGGGACTGGAATTTGTTGGAAAATTTTGTTCTCTCTCTCCCTCTGCAGGTCATTCTCTGCTCTGCATGGTGGCCCAGCTGGGCAAAAACTCCTAGAACTGATCCTTCTCTCCTTCAGAAAGTAATGGCTTGGCTGTGGATCTGTAACTGGTATCAGCCTTCTATGTCCCTCCAGAAATATTGTGTTTGATCTCACATGTGAGGTTATGGAGTGCTGACATATTTCATCCATTTGCTGTACTGGCTGTGGAGTTCAGGTGCACCAGGAATTCCAATAGTCTTTCCTTAGTTTTTCAGCTCCTGCCTCCAGCCAAGTCTGAAGCTGTGTTTCAAGACAGATAGTTCTTTAAATGCCTTTATCTTTGTGTTTGACATTTGTATTCCATCGTCTGCCTAAGCTATCTGGCTTTTGCGCTCAACTCAACACACTTCCTTTACCTGAACACTTTTACAATAACTGTGAGTGACATGATGGTAAATAATAATATCGAGACTGGCATACCTGGACCAAATCATTTCTGCGAGGCATTCGTAATGGGGTTTAATGCCGTCGTTTGTTGCCTAGGCAACAGAGCTGGAGTGCACATGCCAGGAGTGCGATGGCCGCCACGCCTCAGTGGTTGATTACTTCAAGACTCTTCCACGGTGAATCCCTCAGGTTGAAGTAGAGTAGAATTTAACAGAATAGACTACGATAGTGTGTTCTATGTTATCTCTTCACGTGAAGCGTTTTTTTTTTATTCAGGAAAAACGATTGCTGGAGTTTCAAGACCTGGTGTTCCAGAGTGTTCCAGCAGTTATAATGCAGGGCTCTGTCAGTGAAGTGCAGTCAGCACTAGGTGGCATGCCGAGATAGGAGGCCCCTCCTTACAATTGTAAGATATTTTCATTCGGCAGACAGGGTTTTTGGGTCAAACGAAAAAGTCTTGGAGTGGAATATCTTTCAGAATCACGGCAACGTGATGCTTTATTCAGCAATGCAGCAGTTCAGAAAGGAAGACAGAAAAAGCTGGAGACTCCATAATCCTATTTCCAAATATTGCCCCATGAGCTTTCCATAGTTTGTTCCCTTTTTCCGTGATGCGTCACGTGTACGAGCTCCCTATCTCTCTGATGGACGCTCGACCCCCTCTCTATGTTCCCTTTTCTCCTCAAACCCCAGTTCACCCCTTCGACTACGAGAACAAGCCCTCCTCTCTGGCTTCTGTTCTGAGGATTCTTCTTCTGTTTTCAGGTTACTCCTTCTAAACTCTGGCAACACCCCCGATTCTCCCCACTATTCTGTGCCACAGGAATGTGTTCTTTCCAACTTGTGACGCCTTGCTCTGAGACGAGTTATCAACATGATACAGCTGGACAGATCTCAGCTGGACAGATAGTGCAGCCCAGACCTCGGTCTTCTTCACTATTACTGGACATCCCCACATATTAGCCTATATGACCTATATTAAATACATTTCTACGCTACAACACAATCCTCCACAGAGAGGTCCCACGAAACACTTTACACAAAGAAAGATAAAGGGTACAGTTCAATTTGACACGATATCTTGATACAGGACTGGATGCCTGACGGTGAAACAACCACACGGTAAAGCCTGTGTTACGCGATAACCACGATAACCACGATAACCACGACAACCATGATAACCCATGTCTCCAGTGCAGGTGTGGATATCCTCCCAGACATCTACAGATGATGTCCAAGGCTGTTCATGTGGTCTTCAACTCATTTGATAGAACAGCACCAGGCCATTTTCAGCCCAACCAATGTTACATATGGAAATGCCCTATAAAATCATTCTATCACCCCTTTAAACACAGAATGTTCCTTGTCGTTAATGTTGTGGCGAAAATTGATTGACTTTATGTACTGTAGGCTAATATGTAGGCGTGTCCAGGTGTTGGGAAGAAGGCTGAGGTCTGGGTTTCATTATCTGTCTGTTTGTTGGTCGTCCTTAAACTGACCCAGAGAGTGGCGTCCCAAATGAGAGAACAACACATTCCTATGGAACGGAATCGTGGGGAAAAGAGGGGTATGACCAAAGTTTAGAAGGAGAAACCTCCAAACAGGAGCCAAGGAAAGGAGCTAGTTCTCCTTTTTATCCCTTTGGGAGTAACCTTGTCTTCCAACGAAGGAGAAAAAGGGAGCAGAGAGAGCAGGTCGAGCTGAGTTTAGAGAGATCTCGTGCACGGGACAATTCACGGGAAGGGGAACGAACTGTGGAAAGATTGTGGGATAATCTTGGGAAATAGTCGTATGGAGGGAGGGGGAATTTCGACATGTTGACTATGAATATGTTGTATATATGAAAATGCTGTATAAAATGTTGCTTTGCTGAATAAACCATCAAGCTACCTTGATTCTTAAAGATATTCCACTCCGAGTTTTCCCTTGACCCAAAAAACCTTCTGACGAACGAAAATATCCCACATTAACTACAGTAATACGGTTAAACTGTGCACTGCTGGAGTGTTCATTCTGATATGAGAGTATCTGTGTATATGAGAACATATGGGAGTGATGTAGGAAGTTCAACAGTGATAGATTGGGTAAAAGACATGATAGTCAGATCAGTGTAGTCAAAGGCACCCTAGCATCAATTATGTTTTCCTACTGTCTGAAAATGGGACTTACCATCTCTCAGGAGTCATTTCACATTTGGGAAACTCTCTATACAAGTGTAATCAGCTGTGCATACGCACAACACACCCACACACGTGCCGACAAGCACACATCAAACATAACCCACAATATGTCATGGGTCTAACCTTGCTTTGTTTTATTTGTCGCTGCTATGGAATAGTTATGGCTCGCTAGCACAAGCACAAACAACGCCGCCGGTTTGAATGTTTATGACAAAGGAGATCTATAAGGAATGTGTGATATGAACTGAGATTAAATATGTGAGAGGCATCACTCTACGTGTAATGATTCTTCTCACGGTAATATTTTACTATCTGGCTTCAATTCATCACCTCACAATCTGCATCGGCAATTTCCCATCTCCAAAGTGTTCATACACAGGGGTCAGAGTGTACGTGCAGACGTACGCCTTCTCCTATCAAGTTTGCTTTTATATATCCCAACTTTTGATTGGAAAGTGGCATACTGCTCTTTCAGATCCTGTTTTGTGCGTACGCCACGGTTATAATTGAGGCCCCAGACCTTTACTGGAAGCTGTCATCTTACTTCCAGGTCAGATCCACGATGCCGGAAATGTATGAGGTGAGAAAAGTAACAGAACTCTGAAAAGACACAAATTGAAAAGCCGTAATGTCGAAAGAAACAATTGGAAATGAGCAATTAGCGAATTGGTCTGAAAATGCCAGGCTAATGTGTCCCTTGATTGGGGGTTGAAAAATGTGGATACCCGCTTCATATTTCAAGTTACAAGCTTGCAAATATGTATTACAAGCTTGCACCTGTATTTTACAAGGCTTGGAAATAGTTCCTTTAGACATGGGTGTTCAAATGGTGTTTTCGAGCTTTCAGAGTTCTGTCACTGTTCTCACCTCAGAAAAGAAGAGGGGTTACCAGTCATTTTTAGCAGACTCTCTTATCCGGTTATCGTGCACCTTTTATCTACCTAAATAAAGGGACTTTAAATCAACTCTTTATAATTCCATGTCCTCATTTCAATCAACAGAATTGGCCTCTTCAACATACTAGGTTAAGAAGTGTGTGAATATATATGCCATATGCAAAGACTGGATAAACCCATTGAAGCCTGGCATTGATTATTGACATAATGTTTGAGCAATGAGTGTAATGGTGCAATATTGGCTACCTTCATTACGCTTCATTTTTTGTGAAAGGTTCAATTCATTCCAGCAGAGTACCAAAGTTAATATTCATCACACACCTTTCAGACAAGTACATGTTTTGAGGCAAACACTGTTGCTTCGTGATTGAATTGAAGGGTCGCTTTGGGAACTGCCGGTATGATTAGCACAATCTGGAAATCAGGAAATGCATTAGACGCTCAGATACAAACGATCTTTGACATGCAGGGGAGAATGTCTCTGTGAGAGGGTTAGTGATCAGCTTTAATGGAGGGATGTGAACGCATCAGGGTCAGGAAGAAGGAGAAAGGTTCATGAGTACTCGCATGCCGGGAGACCAGGAAAGTGTCCGCCGGAGAGAATCTTTCTCAAGCCTCCTGGAGATCCTCCAATGGAAGCCAGTGCCAATGATCAACCACTATAACGGCAACAGGCGGCGAAGTCCACATGCTTATTCATGGCCTAGGCATGAGAGCAATGTGTTCTGCATGTTTACATTGATGTTCTTTTGTGGAGGAAACCCATGTGAGCACAGGATGAACATGCAAACTCCACACAGACAAGTCCAGAAGATGACCCCTCTGAGCATTGAACAGTGCACCAGGTGGGAGTGAAACCCATGACCTTCTTGTTGTAAGGGGACAGTGCAAGGCAGTGCTCTACCATGCAACTAAGCGATACTGGGGAAAAAATACATTTGTCAAATGTCTATCGTTTTTTTTTTTTTAGCCCTTTTGAAATATGAGGTCTAGTCATTCATCAGCATTCAGAGGATTTTATGTGTGCGTGTTTATGCAATTTTGTTATGGGTTTCTCTGCATGTGTATGCATTCCGTTCTGGGAGCTGACACAATCGTGTGTGGAAAAGACTGGCTCTTTTGATTGAGTCGATTTCCACTTTTCCAACACCTTCATTTGGCAACCCTACAGCTCACAGCTGTACTTTTGTACTTGTTCTGGACTATGAAATATTGTAATGAACTCTTTATCCCTGAGTTGGGGCTTTAGAGCTGAAATCGTATGAAAACAGTGTCCAGCAGTAACCATCACGGCGCAGAGTCTGTTCCTTCTAGAATTTCAGAATGAATCGGGAGTTTTCCTTTACATACTGTACATTGGGTCTAGCAGAGTTGCCTCCTGTCACTTTGAAAATGTTTCAGACAGAACCTGTTCTGGTCACTTTGTCCTTAAAATGCACATAAATCTTTATCTTTTCAAGGTCCTTCCACAGTCACCCTAGACCCCCCCCCCCCCACCCCCATCTACTTCTTTCTTTTTCTCCTCACTCCATAGCCCTTCTGGTTGCACCAGTCATGTGGTCGTCGGAGGGAGCCATGAATAAATCAGGAGATGCAAAGCAAACACAAGGTTGGCTGTAGGACACAGGAGGAACTGATTAAGGACATGTTATGTCGCCGCCCTCGGACGGTACCTGGCGTCAAGGGCGCCGGGTTAACGAATGGATACGACACTCTCAAGCACGGCACACACCTGTTCCCCCTCCCCTCCGACCCCGGGGAGACATGGAGCCCGGGCCTCTCCTCGCCCTGCTGTCTGTGCCCACTGAGGTCGATCCATCATAACCAGGTCGGCCCCCTGCAACCTAATCATGAGATTGTGGCTGTCCAACGTGCTCAGCCCCTTGAAGTACCTTTGATCTATGTGGATCCCCTCATTGTCCCCGTGTTGAGAATCCGTACATTTCCAGTGTCTCAGATTGAGTTTCGGGAAATGACTTTTTTCTTTTGTCTGTCCTTTCCTGTCATCTCCATCTCTCTCTGCCCT
>NW_027120540.1:0-20795 GCF_038355195.1 Osmerus mordax | reverse complement strand
AGTGACCGTATTCCAGAGATGGCAGACTATGGCTACCTGGCCATGTCTCGTAGCTGTGGGGGCAGCCACACCCTCACCAACCCCAACCGCCGCTACACCCGTCTGCAGCACATCACCCACATCCTACAGACCGAAGAGGAAACCCCTATCAGCACCCCGCTACGGGTCCAGGTACAGAGGGAGGAGGGAGAAGAGGAGGGGAGGAGGAGGAGGGGAGGAGAGAGGGAGGGGAGGAGGGAGGGAGGGAGGAGGACAGGAGGAGGAGAGGAGAGGAGGGGGGAGGAGGAGGAGGAGGGAGGAGGGAGGAGAGGGGGGAGGAGTGGGAGGGGAGGAGGAGGAGGAGGAGGAGGGAGAGGAGGGGAGGAGGAGGGGGGAGGAGAGGAGGGGGGGAGGAGGAGGAGGGGGGGGGAGGAGAGGAGGGGGGGGAGGAGGAGGAGGGGGGGAGGAGGAGAGGGAGGGGAGGAGGAGGAGGAGGGAGGAGAGGAGGGGGGTAGGAGGGGGGGGGGGAGGAGAGAGGGAGGGGAGGAGGGAGGGAGGGAGGAGGACAGGAGGAGGAGAGGAGAGGAGGGGGGGAGGAGGAGGAGGGGAGGGAGGGAGGAGAGGAGGGGGGAGGAGGGGGAGGGGAGGAGGAGGAGGAGGAGGAGGAGGGAGAGGAGGGGAGGAGGAGTGGGGGGAGGAGAGGAGGGGGGGGAGGAGGAGGAGGGGAGGGGAGGAGGAGGAGGGAGGGAGGAGAGGAGGGGGGTAGGAGGGGTGAGGGGAGGAGGAGGGAGGGAAGGAGGGTTAAAAGGAAAGATAGATGGAATGTCCAATAGATAGATAGATGGACTGATGGTTGGACATCCTAATGTCTGTATGGCTCTGATTGGTCAGCCAGAGGAAGTGGACATCCTGGGATTGGACGGCCATATCTACAAGGGACGTCCTGAACAAATTCAATCAAGACTGTGGAGGGCAGACTACCAACCATCTCTCCAGGTACCGCTCCCTCTGTCTGTGTGTTAATACACACACCATTCTGGTACTGCAGTGACGACCTGCCTGCGAAGGCAGTTGGGTGTGTTTGTATGTGTGGAATGAGTATGTAAGGCGTGTGTGTGTGGAATGGGTATAGTGACTGTGTGTGTGTGTATGTGTTGAATGGGTATTTATGGCGTGTGTGTGAGCTATTTTAGTCGTCCACTTCATGGTGTTTGTGTGTGTGGGGGTGTGTGTGTGTGCGGGGTGTGTGTGTGTTATTCCTGGGGTGCGCCAGGGCCAGGGCCTCCCTGATGTTATTGTTGTCTGCAGGTGTGATTAAGAGCAAGGACAAGGTCCTGCGCTCTCCGTCCAGAAGTCTGCAGGGAGTGTGGGCTCTGGCAGGGCCACCCCAGTCAGACCCCAGAGTGCCAAGACTCAACGCAGCCGCTCAAGTAGGTCTCTCTGGGGTGGGTGGGTCTCTCTGTGGTGGGTGGGTCTCTCTGTGGTGGGTGGGTCTCTCTGTGGTGGGTGGGTCTCTCTGGGGTGGGTGGGTCTCTCTGGGGTGGGTAGATCTCTCTGGGGTGGGTGGGTCTCTCTGGGGTGGGTAGATCTCTCTGGGGTGGGTGGGTCTCTCTGAAGTGGGTAGATCTCTCTGGGGTGGGGGTAGTTCTCAAATCAAGATTTCCCACACCTTCTCTTCCTCTCTCCCTTTTGTCTCCTCCCTCCCTCCCCCCCCCCCCCCCCACCCCTAGCCTCCAGCAGCTCAGTTAGGGATCGGCCCATGTCCTCCCTGGGCTGCCTGTCCCAGGGCCCCCTGCACCAGGCCTCCTCCCTGGCTGACCTCCCTGGAGAGGTGCACCCCAGCCTGGAGGTCCACCTGGACCTGGAGCCAGCGGAGGACCAGCCTGTCACCACCCTCTAGGGGGCCCCCAGAGAGCTCACATCAGCATGTTTCTACCTTACTATTTTAAATGAATTAAAAAGAGTGAGCTTGGTGGTTTACAGTGTCAGAAGTTGTGGAAGGCATCGGGGTGTCATGTCTGTAAAGGATAAAAGCGTTCAGAGGAAGAAGATGGGTTGGAAAAAAAACATTTCTTACTCTGCTGTATCAAATTTGGCAAAAACCAGAACATGAATCTTGAGATCTGAACTTTGAACTTACAGTATTCACCCAGGCCTTTAACAGAGGTGATGTGAAGACGTTGACTACCTTTGATCATTCAAAGCTACCTGGGGTAGTTCAATGAGCCTGTGTGAGTACGGCCTGGTATCTCACGTCTGTTTAGAGTAGCGCTCAATCAGGGCCTACGTTTCATCACTGACCACAGGTATGGTTGACCATGGCAGGGGCATGTAGAGTTCCAGGCAACATGCACTTGAGTCAGTGTTTTTTTCTGCCTGCTGTGGTCATCCCAACCACAGCTATCTAGGCACAGCCTGGCTCTCCTATTAAAACCCTTGTGTTATCTTCGGGGTCATTCTGACCCATCAGTCATTGTGACCCACCGTCGTATTGCGACAAATTAACCTCATACAAAAACAAAGTGAAGCATTTTCTTTTAACCGTATGGCTGTCTCAGACCCCCCACATTGCGGAGGTTAAAAGAAAATTATTTGTATTTGTTTTTGTATTGGGTAAAATTGGGTAAACACAATGATGGTTCGTTATGAACCTTTGGGTCATGTGACCCGAAGGCAGCACGAGGGTTTAAACATGACCCCCAGTCTGTTTCGAAACAGGAACGGTTTCCTCAAGGTTGCACCCCACCCCCACCCCACCCCCACCCTACCCTCATTGACGACAGCAGCAGTTGCCCCATGGCTGCCCCTCCTCCCCCTGTCGGGCTGTTCACCTCCCCCAGCTGGTTCTCCTTCCAAATGTCATGGCCTCTCAGATGTACATAGACCCTGGCACCTGTCAGCTACACTAGGGGAATCATGCGTTGCATTGCGGCGTTGCATAGTTTAGCATGGTACAGCCTAGTATCTTAAATTAGCATGGAATGGACACGCGTTAGCATGGTGTAAGATCGTAGCGTTGCATAGACTAGCATGGCACAGCATATAGTCAAAGTGGTTTATTTGTCGCGTGCACCGAATAGCATTGCATTATCAGGACAGTGAACTTCTTTTGATTTGACGAGCAGCATCTATTCTAAGCAGTAGCTATTTTATTTTTAAGCATATAATTTAGCAACGTCTGGACAACAATGGCACACACAGAGCAGTATTTTTCAGTCTGTTGGGTTTAGAAGCAGTTTAGAAGTTGACCCTAACCCAGTACGGAGAGAAAAAGAGAATTAGGATAACTGGGGCACTGAGATTTATAAACTTAACGCAAATGTAAACGTTTAGTAACGCTTGCTTTCAAAAATAGAAGACTAAAATGATTCATTATAACTTTGCATGGCATAGGCCTACACAGCATACCGTGTAGCAGCATGTTGCGTTTAAAATAATGATTTATCATATTTTAGATTAACGTTTAAAATGACAGCAAAAGTGCAGCATACGGTAGAATAGCATAAATGAGCATTTAATAGCATAGCATAGCTAATATAAAAGACAGCGTAGCATAGCATGATTTAGCATAGTGTCCTGCCAGCAGTCTTATCATGCCACTGAGGGCAAAGTGTCGTATGGGGTGGACTGGCTTGAAGTGGATCAAGCAGGATGTGAGAGTGAATAAACTTGAAAGGCTGCGTGTAGCCGACCGTCAAAGAGGAGGAGTGGGCCTTGAGGGGTAGATAATGGTGTCCTGACCTTTTATGGAAGCTAATCAGTGACAATGTTTTGAATTTTAAAAGGCATGAATACTTAATATAGAAATTCAAAATTTGAATGGTGAAATTCAGATCCCAAAAATTGGAGCCGATAAAAATCGTGCCGATTTTGTACAGTTTCAATTTATGAAGATTTTTTTTGGGGGGGGGGTCTGAATTTTACTGTCCGAATCTAAGCAACATAAATTTCCAAACCTTTTATTTATTTATTTTTACATTGAAATAAATTCATAGCCTATATACATTACATTTACATTTACATTTAGTCATTTAGCAGACGCTCTTATCCAGAGCGACTTACAGTAAGTACAGGGACATTCCCCCAGAGGCAAGTAGGGTGAAGTGCCTTGCCCAAGGACACAGCGTCAGTTGGCATGACCGGGAATCGAACTGGCAACCTTCGGATTACTAGCCCGATTCTTTCACCGCTCAGCCACCTGACTCCCTATATACATTTTTAAGAGGTGAATATAAAACCAACAAATTCGGTTGTGTTTAAATTTCAATATTAAGTATTCAGTGCTTTTTAAAATTAAAAAATGATGTTACTGATTTGCCTCCAAAGACATTCCTCGAAGACAATGTCACAACTATGTCTTGGCATACTGAGATTTACTTCATTTTAGGGAACAGTATGTTATTTGACTATTTCAGTAAACGCACCATTGTGTCCTCTTAGCATTGTCTTAAAAAATATATATATTTCAGAATCTGCTGTGAAAGTTAGTCTTTCATGTATTTGAGGAAGTCTATGAATAGAAGTTGTTTCTCAGACCTGTGTCTCATGTAGCAGAGAGCACTGGTTCCAAGCATAGTATTCATGGCCTGTATACCTTGACTCATTGACTGCAAATAATGTCGACCTTTCTTGTGCTACCTACAAATAAACACATTTGATTGAAATTGAACCCTGTGAAACAACATGCCCACACACACACACTATTACTCTCTACCCAGGGTCACAAAAGAGTATGTTCCCTGTTCTAACACTGGTTTCACAAAGTCAACACTTTGACTTGTCCTGAAACACAGTCCTAACCACATCCTTCCTCTCATGACTGATCTTGTCAGTAGTATTGTACAGAAATGCAAACAGACCTTTTTCACCCTCACCCTGGGACACAGCACAGAAACAGCTCAGCAAGCTGTGACGCTGGTGTTGGCGAGCCTTGGTATCTAGTCTGGTCAGAGAAACAACAGAAGAGTCATAGCAAACTGTCTGGGCCTCAAACAGTATGTGTGTGTGTGTGTGTGTGTGAGTGTGTCAGTGAGTGAGTGACAGTGTGTGTGTGTGTGTGTGTGTGTGTGTGTGTGTGTGTGTGTGTGTGTGTGTGTGTGTGTGTGTGTGTGTGTGTGTGTGTGGGGAGGGGGGTTGGACTGTAAAACAGCAATCAGTGACAAGTCAGGAAGGACAAAAGGCAAGTTGTTACATACCTGGTTTATTATTAGTCATCATATAAATGCACATTTTGAACACAGGGAAACGACACGACAGGGGTCTTTAGAAAACGCACGGATCACAGAAAAGGGGTTTGACTCCACGGTCCAGGTCTTCATCAGTGTTTCTGAAACTCTTTGCCAAACATCCAGCCCATGTGACTGCAGAGCAGATAAAAAGGACTTGTTGACAGGACCTGTCCCAGGGATGACAGGTTATATGTCCCTTTCGACTGTTTCATCTAAAACACAGTATCCTTCTGCTTGTCTTTCATGGAATATTGCTGTAACCAAACATGGGTTTTTAAAGATACCCAGTTGTAAGAGAAAACATCTTAATGATGCTCTCTCTAAGGAGAGCCTATAGTAAAACATGAAGCAGATTCCAAAGGCATTAAGATGAAGGCCTGCCTTCACAAAGAGTCTCAGGCGACCAACTCTGACCTCAGATCAGTTCGGTGTCTTCCACACCCAGACCGCTACGAGCGCACGTACACAGATCTGATCCTGAATCAAACCATGCTGCAGTCAACACGCCATCCCAGGTCACACCGCCATGGGAGACCAGACCATAATTACCCTCCTGGGTTGTGTTGCCATAGCAGAGCAGATTAAACCCTGTGATCCCCTCACCAGGAAACAGTCATAACGACACCATTGTTAGATAAACTGAAAATCCCTCCCCCACACACACATACTGCGCACCTCCTCCTCCCCAACCCCCACCTCCTTCTTCACCCCTCGTCTCCAAGATCACTCAGGCTTTCACTAGGGTTCACCAGAAGGAACAGGCTAGAGGACCTGTGCTCCAGTTTGATGTTATGCTCAACTTATCCTCTTTAACACAAGTTTTATTACCCAAGCAGAAGACCTGGCCAACATGACTATTATTACTAGTAATAACTACGTTATAAATAGTAATAACAGTGTTATAACTGGCAATCATGTTAAAACTATCTTGTTAGGTGTCAAAGCAGAATGACACCATCCTAATATACTAGTCTCCTAGTGTCTTCTGCAGGCTATCAACCTTTCATGCCCACCTCTCTCTCTCTCCTTCCCCCTCCACTCCCTGCTCTCCTTCCTGTGCCATGACAGATGACTGTTGTGTCAACATCTAGTCTCTCTCCCTCATCCCTCGCTTTTCTCTTTCTTCCTCTCTCTCTCACACACACACACTTCCTAGTTAGGCTTCACTACCCAGCGAAGCCTACCATAGAGGAGCCACTTCTCTGTTCCAGATATTCTACTGAATTCAGCAGTAAGGAAAGGTCAACAGAACAGCTTCCTTATAAAACCTGTTATCTAAGTTTATCAGATCATCGATTTGAGTCACCTGGTTTAAAAACGTGAAGTTAACTGTTGGGCAACTGGGAGGTTTTGCTGGTATAAGGCCTTTTCTATCCTGACCAATCAGAACAGTTAACGCCTGGGCCCTCTCCTCTCCCCCACCAATCAGAGCAGAGGTAGGAGCAGTCATTTAGCTGCTACAGGTTGTGTGGAAATGTACTAGGTTGTCCTGTCTGTCATGCCTGAGACTAACAAACAACACTCCCTCCTTTCACCAGTTTGGGAAAACATTTCCTGATAAAATGTGTGCGTGTGTCTGCGTGCGGTTCGACAGCATGACTAGTGATACTCCTTTTGCAATCTTATTTTGTCCGCGCCTTTATTTACAACCGAGTCAAGATGTTGCCATAATCTGTCACTGAAAAACCAGCCCCATGTTCACCTAACAAAACTGAGACAGACCAGTGAGCCCCTCCCACTACCCCCCCCTACTCTCCTCCGAAACGGGCACAGGCCATAGGGTCCTCACACACACACACACACACACACACACACACACACACACACACACACACACACACACACACACACAAACACCTCCAACACAGAAGCATGCACTGTAGCCAGTGGGGGTTGTTTCACTCTGCGTTCAGACACACAAGACACATGACCAGGAATGAAGTTTCTCCCAAAGGCAACAGTAATCACACACACACTCACTCTTTCCACACCACTGCATGATATAAAGAGAAAAGTTGAAATAACTTTGTTTCGCAACGTCAGGTGAGAGCACATGAATGTAATCATGGTAGTTTTGTGTGGCAGTCTGAATGTCCATGCCTGCTGGTTATTCCAGTGAGTTCCTGTCACATGGTTATTCGAGGTGTTGTTTGACCCAATGGGAGAAGAGAGTTTGTGAAAAAACTGCCAATGACCAAGCACTTTATCAGATCACATGGCTCCTATCCTTTAGTAAGTGCTCTGCTGGATCCGGGGCTTGTGATGCTGATTAGAAAAGAAAAAAAAATGAGAAAAAACTGTTTCCCAGAACCCTTTGCGTGTCCAGTAACTTCAAAGTGTGTTCACATCCTACTTCCTGTTTGTTCCTAGTGGTTCTCTCCAGTTTCCTCCTTGGTGGTGACCAGTTGCCAAGGAGACAGGGAGGCAACAAAGCGTCTCCAATGGAGATAAATTTGTTCATAGTCATTTTATAAGAAAAAAATAACAAAGAAAAACGAGAGTACCTCGTACGTAAGTCTCTTGCCTGTCCTCCCCTCTCCTCCCTCCCCTCTCCTTTATTACTCTTAAAATCTCCCAACACCCTCCCCCCCCCCCTCCTTCCCCAACCACAAACCCTCCCTCCCCCCCTAACAGATCCATCCAGCCACTCCCACCCCAACCTCCCCTCTTCCCCAGGTGTAGAGTCTCATCTCTGGCCGTGGAAGGCCGACACCACGGGGGGCTGCTGGGGCCCCACTGCCTGGGGCACGGGGGGCCACATAGGGGTCTGGTGCATGTGATGGTGGTGCTGGTAGTGGTGGTGGTGTGTGTGGTGGGCAGTGGGGGAAGAGGGAGGCAGCCAGGCCGACTGGTGGCTGGGGGGGGAAGAGGCCCAGAAGAAGCCCGTGGAGGAGGAGGGTGCCGGGGGGGAGCAGGCCATGGAGACCTGGGGTCCTCCGGGGGCCGCGGAGCCCGACGGGCAGTCTGACGCACGCAGCTTGGAGAACATGGTGATGGCGTCGGGGAAGTTGGGGGGCGTGGCCGGCGTGTTCCGGGGTGTGCACATCTATGGAGAGAGGGAGCACCGGAGAGGTTACTATGGTTACGGTTTTTCGGAGGGAGTTTCCAGGTGTAGATGTTTCAAGTGTCAAATGATGAATGTATTTAGCAGGCATTTTAATCCAAAGCGACTTTTGAAACTGTGACCTATAGCTCTGTATTAACATGCTCTGAGCCACACCCCTCTCAAGACAGATATTCAAGAATGTCTGTTTCCTGTTTCAATGTAGGTGGATTAAAAATACAATCTGGAGCATTGAGATTCATTTAAAAAGAAGCAGACTAATCTCAGTTGGGTGTCAGGGACAGAAACACACCCGCACACACACCCACACACACACCCACACACACCCACACACACACCCACACACACACACTCACACACACCCACAGATCAGGTAGCATCTCAGCTGTACAGTGGGGGCCAGCATAAGGGGGCTGTTTTAAATAAACATCCATGGGCACACACACACACACCCTTGCTTTCTCACACATATGGCTGCATGCCTTCTCTCACTACCATAGATGCTTGTTCAAACTCACACCCACACACAAGCTCTGTCACATGTTTCTTTACACAAGACCACACCTGTTAATGTACACACACACACACACACACACACACACTCTCTTTCACCAACACACACACACACACTCTCTCTTTCACCAACACACACACTCGGCAGTAGTGATGATGTGAGCTGTGAGAGTGAGATGTCTGTCAGGCCTCGGTTCTCACTACGCCTGCCTCCCCCTCTCTCTGCCTCCCTTCCTCTCCACCTCTTCCTCTCTCTGCCTCCCTTCCTCTCCACCTGTTCCTCTCTCTGCCTCCCTTCCTCTCCACCTCTTCCTCTCTCTGCCTCCCTTCCTCTCCACCTCTTCCTCTCTCTGCCTCCCTTCCTCTCCACCTCCTCCTCTCTCTGCCTCCCTTCCTCTCCACCTCTTCCTCTCTCTGCCTCCCTTCCTCTCCACCTCCTCTCTCTGCCTCCCTTCTTCTGCACCTCCCCCTCTGTTACAATACCAGCCACTATCTGGCTCTGTTCAGGGCTGAGCTGTGGGATTAGTGGGAGAGAGGGATGAGGGGGAGATAAAGAGAAAGGCGAGAGAACGAGGAAACAGATAAAGAAGGAGGAATGGAGAGAGGGAGGTGGTCGGGGGAGAATAAGGGAGAAAGAAAAGGAGAGAGAGAGAAGATAAGAAGGAGGGAGGGAGGACAGAAAGGGGGGAGTAAAGGGTGAATGGGAGGGAGGGAGATAAGAGGGGTAGTTCAACAGGTTTAGCTGAGAGGGCAAGTCTGGACTGGCCCCGCACGTCACGCAAACCAACCAACCAAAACACATAAACACGCAGCAGAATGCAGGAACAGGTCTCTCTAACATACACTGCTCCATCAGCATTGTTTATGATGTGACATAGCTGGTATTAGGCTGGCTGCTGGTATTGCTGTCTGATGGGGGCCAGTAGGGGTGAGGGTCCTATCCCAGGAGACTAGGGTCCAGACCCACTTTTCCCAGTGTGGTACACACTTCCACACGCATGCTCAACTCTGGCTCTGACCTCTGACATTCTGTGTCTAGACAGCTATCTGGAGTCACCCACTAAGAATCCCGAATAACTGTCCTGAGAATTCTGATCTACCGCTTTAAGAGTGACTCTCTAGACACTGTTGTTGTGTGTGTGTGGAATCTTCACTCGCTCACTCTCCTCAATGTCTCTGTTTCTCTCCACTACAACTACAGCCCTCATTTTGGTCTACAGTGTTCACACACACACACACACACACACACACACACACACACACACACACACACACACACACACAGCCTGCAGTGGTATGATGTAATGCCGCTGCACCCAAAATAATAACAAACCCCCGCCTCTCTCCCACTCACGCTTCCTCTCTCTCTCCCTCCCTCCCTCCTCATTCTCTCTCTCCCTCTCTCCCTATTCTCTCCTGTTTTCTCTCTCTCTCTCTCTCTTCTCTCACTCCATCTTCCTCTCTCTGCTCCCAGCTCGGCCAACAAGCACGTACACGACACACAGGAAGAGGACAAGCAAACGCAACGCCGTAGCGAGGCAGGATCCCAGATGTTGGAGGAGGGAGGGAGGGAGGGAGGGGGAATTGAGAAGGCGAAAGATGGGTGGACGGAGGGATGGATTAAGGAGAAAGGAATGGAGGGAGGGATGGAGGAGAGGGAAATGGATGGATGACTGGAGACAGGGAGGGAGGGAAAGATGGTGGCAGAACACAAATCCAAGACGTCGTGCTCAGACAGAGTCTGGAACACACTGTTACACTTCCAGCACCTTCTGTCAGTCAACGAAGGAATAACAAACACACAGAATCTCACACACACACGGTTAAGGAAGAGTATTGTAAAAGCTAGATTAGGTAATTGACCAAGGACAGTGGTTAGAATGTACTAAAGTGTGTGTGTTTTCTCTCTGTTGCTACAGTATGTCATGTTAGTGTATCAGCCCCCCCCCCCCCCCCCCCTCTCTCCTCTTAACATGAGTGAGTCATTATGTGAAACAGCCCCCTGCTTCCTGGCTTGGCCCCTCCTCCCTGATCGGATGGAACCCAGACTGAGTGCCAAGGGGGCAGCTGTGAACCGAACCTAACGCACCCTTAACGTACTTACCATCTGGTGGTGAGTAGGGATGTGGGCCTCCTGAAAAAAGGAGCTTAGGGCCGTCTGTGGAGAGAGGGAGAAAGAGAGAGAGAGAGGAGGAGGGAGGGAAAGGGAGGAAGGGTGTGGAGGTGGGGGGGGGGGGGGGGGGGAAATGGAAAAATGAGAGAGAGGGAGAGAATAATTTGCGTGAGAACAATGCAAAACTTGTAACGGTCATGTAAAGGCTTGTAACTGGACCACACAGACATTGTTGTAAAGCAGTAACTAGCTCGGTTACCCTTCACATTTCACCTTCTTATCCTCCCTCAACGACAAGCCTCCCTCTCTCCCACCTCCCCCACCCAGCCCAGTCTGTGGGTATGAGTCAATCACATGACTCAGGTTAAAACCCTTATCCCTGTGTGTGTGTGTGTGTGTGTGTGTGTGTGTGTGTGTGTGTGTGTGTGTGTGTGTGTGTGTGTGTGCTAAAACAAGGTCACTTGCCCCACTACACACAGACACACTGTGCTGGTTTGCTAGCAGGCTAAGCTAACAGCTAACCGCGTGAGAGCCTAATGACTGAGGCTAGTCATTAGCTCTGCGGTGGATAGCTGGGCAAGGCTAACACACTCTGTTGAGAAGAACAACAACCACTCGTAATCGTCAACAGTCCTGTGTCTTTTATGTCTCTGTGAATTCTGTGAATGGACCACGGCCTATTTTCTCAGGCCAGCGTCAGAGATAGCCACAACAACGTGTTTTTTCCCCGGTGACAAAGTGCAACAAGCCGGGGAGGGGGAAGGGGAGTCGAGTCGTTACAAATGTAAACATGGTTCCTCCAGCTGCCCCCACCCTGCCCAAACAAGGAAGTCTTCAGAATGAACTACTATTATCACACACACGCACGCACGCACGCACGCACGCACACACACACACACACACGCACACACACACACACACACACACACACAGCAGCGTGAAGAAACACCGTCTCAGTGGCTCACAGAAAAACACACACACATCCTCCACACACAGAGTCTCTGACTTCAACATGATTCATTGGGAGCTGTTTTGGAACGTCTGGAAAATGACTGTGTGTGTGTGTGTGTGTGTGTGTGTGTCTATCCCCGCAGAGTTGCAGCTTGCCGTTTTCCAAGAATTTCGTTGTTCAGAATGACCTTGTGTTATACTATTAACTTGAAAAATAAAACAATGTGACTGAGAGAAACAGTTGCTCTGTGAGAGAACAGAAGCATCAGATGTTAAAGACTGTGAGAAGCTCGGTAGTGGTGGGTTTTAATCGTATGTAGATTGAACCAGTAGTAGCTCAGTGTGTATTTTAGGAGTAGCTAAGTGGTAGTGGATCTGTTACTACCAAGTATTGTCTATGTCAGTCATAGTCCTATGTAGTGTGCTGGTAGTAGCTAGTGTGTGTGTGTGCCTGGTGGAAGCAGTGCGCATAGCCTGAGTTAGAAGACAGCAGGCAGACTCGAAGCAGAAGAATTGACCGACTAACCAAGTTAAACAGCTGGTAGCTCGACACTAACCTCCATTTCACTACACTACAGTCTCTCTCTCTCTCCCTCACCCCTCCCTCTCCAACACTTCAATGAGTCTGTGGTTTCCCTATGCCCCCTCCCCTCCCTCACACACACACACACACACACACTCCTGTAGTGTGACAACAGTAGTGCCAGTACAGGAATGTGAGCCCCTTCAACGTGACACACATTTCAACAGGAATGCACCGCTCAGCCATTGTCTTGGGAAGGCCAGCGGGTGCAAACCTCTCTCCGTCTCTCGGCCCGGGGGTTTGTCTTAAATCAAATCAGAGATGCTTTGGTTGCTGCTTAGAGTTTCCTGTCCTTCCAGGCAGGGACGTACACAAACAAGACCAGGCTAGCCGCTTCCACTGGTTAGACTGGCCTGGCGCAGCATGTGGTTAGCTAGCTTGCCGTGGTGAGCGGGGGGCATTTCTGATGACGCCGGCACGTAGCACTGGTTGGGATCTCGTGGCTTGAAGGGAGGACAAGGAGAAAAGAAAAAAGGAGGGAGGGGAGGGATGAGGAGAAAGGGGAATGAAGATGAATAGGAGGGTGAGGAGGAGAGGGGTGAGGAGGGATGAGGAGGGTGAGGAGGGGTGACACCTGATGTGATGACAGCTCTCCCTCCTGCTTATGTAACATGAGAACACGGAGAACTCACAGCTACAGGGACAAAGACAGGAACAAGCAGCACACTGAGGGAACACACACACTGTTCTTACACACACACACAGTGTACACTGTTCACACACAAACACACACACACACACACACACAGTGTACACTGTTCACACACAAAGAGTGGGAAAATATGTAAATGTGAAAGTGAGAAAACTAGAACATGCTTCTCGACTGCTTGATGACAGAAGGACGGACAGATACAGAGAGGGAGAAAGAGAGTAAAATATGTGAAGCAAGAGAAAAGAGTCGCTGAGACAAGAGAGGCTGCAGGAGAGACCCTGCCCACGGACACACATGACACAAAAACACACACACCCACAGAGACCAAATACAGAAACACACACACACACAGAAACAGACACATGACACAGAAAAACACACACACACCGTCTGTCTGTCTGTCTGTAAGCAAAACTAGGCAGGGCTAGAAGATTACAGTCTAGCAAGTGTGCAATGGAAAGTTACTAGATAATCAACAATCAGTGAAGAGAAGGAAGCTAGTGACATCATAGAGGGGTGGGGTGTGTGTAGTTTTCATCCAAGCTCATCCCTCTGCCAAGCCATACATGACCTGCCACCCTGTTTCCTCAGGTAAACAGCTGTGATAAACAGAGTTGCTCCACAGGTTCCCCAACCCCCCCCTGGAGGGGTAGTCCAGGAATAGAGCTCTGATACTGGGCTCAGAGCAGGCAGCATCGCCTAGTGGAAGCCTGCAGGCAGCTCATCAACTCCTAGCAGCTTCTTTTCACAACTCTGTCAGCAAACAGGCTGCATCCATCCTCTGTAACCTAACCCAGCCCCAACCACAACCACCCAGCCTCCACCCAGCCCCAACCACCCAGGCTCCACCCAGCCTCCACCCAGCCCCAATCACCCAGCCTCCACTCAGCCCCCACCCAGCCCCAATCACCCAGCCACAACCACCTAGCCTCCAGACACTTTTCCTCTACCCAGCCCCAACCTTCTGACCTGGCCCCACTAGCCAACAGATTGGTCATTAGGAGAAAAGGAACCATCTGGAGGTTCAGGCTGAAAGTTTTCCAGTGCTCTTGTCGATCCTGAACAGTTCCCTGGGCCTGGCACGCGTACTAACTAGTCATGTTATTGTGCCGATCATATCCTCAATCAGTTTTATTTCTACAGTTAGGGACGCCATACTCATACCTTGCAAACTGAAATGGTACAATGTGTAAACAAAGCTTAGGAAAAACGACAATGATACAGTGCCCAAACAAAAAGGCCAGGTTGTATCTTACAACTACCACTACTAACTGCACATCTGATGCTGACTCGTCTGAAGAACTTTCTATACTAATATGCAAAATGTGTACTTTGCTTTAGAGAAAAGCGTCTGCTAAATTAATGAAATGTAAATGTAACGTAATAACATATATAGTCTGCTTGCAACCAAGACTAACGTGTCTGTAGTTGGCTGTAACAGTATTGCAGCATGTACATCCGCAAAAGAACAGCTGGAAGGATAATTACACTTTAATCTGTCTAAAAATAGCAAGATAGACATTAGCTAGCTCGACTATTCTTCTCAATCCATATACACGTTACGTGAAGCGGATTTCAGTTTCGTTACTCTATACCCTTCCTAGCCTGCGGAATGACTTCACTCAATGTTTAGCGGTGTTTAAGGCTGACACGTTGAAGAAATGTTAGTTACTGTTTGATAGTGAAACGCGTTATTCACGTATGCAACACAACACGCCATTTCAGGTATTTGTGGAGTAGGAGGAAGAATGATAAGCACCCGTGCTGCGAATGCAGCGGAAATGACTTGAGGGCGACGTTGCTTCATTGGATTTCTGTCATGAATGTAAACAATACAACCTCGCAGGGGAACGGCAGAAATTATCTTATGTTTGACCTTATCTGGCGTGGCCAGCTTGAAAACAGGATCAACTGTCTGAATTGGTTTCTAATAAAAGATCATGATTGTTCTATCGTTTGTCCCATAACTTAAGATGAGCTTGAGCAGTTAACTTTAGGTAAAAATAATAAACAAAGCTAAGGAGGGGGGAGGGGGCAAACGGATTGCTTCACACGCATTCCGTCCAGACGAAGTATTCCGGAAATAGACAGTTTTAAAAAGCGTGGCCGCCTTTCATGTTTGCCTATTTGTACTCACTACCTGCCCAATTGTTCAAATATTTTTCGACGTTCAATAGTTGTAGCTGACACTAGGACGCTGTTCTGGTGATCGTTGGTATGGGTAATTATATTTAAACAATTAGACACGACTTATCTTCCGCGCTTGGATAGCTAGCAAAATACAACACGGGCGTGAAAGCACAAACATACAGACACAGATCACAGGCGCACATACATAAACGTAAACGTTACCTCGAATTGCCAGTGAGCCGCTTGCAAAAGCTGCTTCGCTTGATCAGCAGCACAACCGGCAGTCAACACAAATTGGTTTATCATCACTTGGTGCCTGAGTTCGTCCATATTAACCGACATCGCCACTCTTCAGGCCTCCAAAGTTATTTTGACGTTAAAAAAAGCAGCGACAAATCTTGAATTGTATAACAATGCCTTTAGAAATCGCTCAAATCAGGGCCACCATGTCACTAGCTCCCCTCGCTTTACAGCAACAACAATGTTTTCATGTCATCACCAACAACAAAGCCGAGCTCAATACGTGATTGGATAACTAGGTAGTACTATCACACAGCTCATTGGCCAGTGTACAATAATTCATCGTTTTGTACGCTAGGCGTCGCCCACACGAAATCCACGGCGTGTCTACCGTAGAACCTTCAGGATGAGATTTAACCCCACCCGTGGCTCCATAACGCGCTGCTTGAACATTGAAAACGGCAGACTTAACTCCCCAACAATCCGTTGTAGTGACGTAATTGCGGGGCACCCATCGTCGTGGATTGGTCTAAGGTAGATGAATCCCACTGAGCCCATTGGCTTTCGACATTAGCAGGTACAAAAAAATGGTTCACTATTGGTCGACTCATACTACACGATTTGTGATCAGACACGAGTACATCAATGGTGCATAATGTAAATAAATACTGCTGTCAGTACAGTCATACGTGCCTTTGTGAAAATTACAGCGTGTGGAACCATCGAATAGATATATTTTCTTAAGTCCATATCCACAGTGTGCAATACATTTACTATTTTTAATGAATAGGCCTACATTAACAGTTAACGGAACAGCAATGCAGTATTTTTTTTTTTTTACAAGGTCTGAATACAGTGGGAGAGCCAATGTTGTATAACGTGTTTTAGAGTGGCTTTCTTAAAGATGGATCAGATTGGTAGTCTTCTTCTTCTTCTTCTTCTGAAGCATGTAGCAGTTGTCAAGCCAACACTGCACGCGAGCTCTCAGCGCTGAATTATTCAGATGCGTGCAAGCATGTGAGACGCACCCCCCCCCCCCCCCCACACACACACACACACACACACACAGCCCCATCTATTATGGATCCATGGGCTATGGCCGCCAGTCTGTTTAGAAGTGGATTCAATAAAATGGTGTGATCCTGGAAGACTGCAGTCAACTTAATGTAGAATAGTAATTGAGCAAAAAACTCAGGGTTTGAACTGTCTTGTAAAATGCAGGCTGTTCCTTTTCACTACTCATTGCTGTTAGAATTCTCTCTCTCATCTGGGTCTTCATTTTCAGCTAAGGATTAACATCACCTTGACATACTGGACTTTTGTTTTTAAATACCAAGGATGTCTCACTTGTTTTTTTAATCCACGTGTTGAACCTTGCCCATTCCTCCTTCTCCTCATCCTCCTCATCCTCCTTGTTCAGTGACTCACAAGCCAGCCAGTCACCAGGGCAGTAAACACTCCCTCAGTGTGAGTTCACACGCCTGGACCGCCAGGAAACTGCCCCGTCAATATGACTCTGGGTCCCTCTGGGAATGCTGAATGAACACTGTGTTATACCAATCCGGGAATGGGAAGGCTAGGGGGGAGAAAGAGGACCCAGTATTGCCCCTGGTGTAGTGGAAAGCGTAGGGGAATGTTGCTGTTTCTTGATGAGAACTTGTGTATTTTAAGGATTTAGGTGTTGTATTTTACATTTGTATTTTATATTTCCTTCATATAGCTTCTACACACAACACAGAGCAAATGTGTATATTAGATAAATGATCAAAACAGTTGTTTACACATACATAGAGCTTGTTTAACGATTTCACTCATTGAATTATACTTGCATGTAGCAGTAGGAGCAGTTCAGCAACCTGACTCTCTCAACTTCCCCTATAGAGCTGCAGGGTCATTTAGTAGTGTCTGGCGCCCTCTCCTGTCAAGAAACAGTACTGCCACAAACCCGGATAAAGATTCCATACTGATTTTGATCTCTCACTCTCACTCTGTCTATCCATCCCATAATACCAGGCCTTCTCTCCTCCTTTTTTCTGGCCACTTTTCTTCTCTCCTCTCCTACTCTGTGATCGAGGCAGGCCAACAAGTTGCGTGAGGGCAACCAGCCCTGGCTGGAGGAGGAAGGCAGCACTCAGAGAGCTGCTGGCTCCGATCCTCTCCTCCGTCACTGTCTTTGTCCTGTCAGAACGGAGGGATGCCCCCCCCCCCCCCCCCCCCCCACCCCGCGCTCCTCCATGTGGACGCTGGACTTCGTGTTTGCCCTCGTCAAATATGGAGTCCGAGACAAGAACGAGGCGAGACTGGCCACGGGATAGTTCTCTAGGATGAGCTCAAATCTATAACCTTTCTGAAAGCAAAGGTCATGTACGCACTGTGGAGGTCCTGGTGTGCTTGTTCAGAGAGAAAGAAGCTGAAGGTTTGTCTCCCTCCCCCTCCCCCCCCATCCTCCCCATGCCACCCCTCACCCTGGTAGGGGCATGTTAGAGTGGGCATAGGATAAATCCTGGTGGGCATTGCGGTGTTTGTCCCAGATGCTCCACCACTTTGTGTTGGTTATTGGGCCATGCGCTGGGGGCATGTTGGTGACAATGGAGGAAAGCTCATGGCTCAGGGTAACAGCGCTGTACCCACAAGCATGTCAGTACATCCCGGACACCCCATTAGGACTTAGGGGGGGGCGTCTATGTAGGAATGTACTTTTGTTATTAACACAGAAAAGGACAGAAAGAGGACAGAAGAAGAGAAACAAAAAAGTTTGGCCTCTTAAGCGCTCCATTAATGTGGCCGAGTGGTTTCCTAAGGCACGGGACAAAAGCAACTGTAAAGCTATAAAAAGACTTCCTTGTCGCCACTCCAGCGCGGAACCTGGAACACGCTGTCAGAGCCTCTCGCGGAGCCACTCAGAGCGGCTCACGCTCTTCAGCGCGCGGCCCATCTTCAACGGCAAGACCTCTCACTCGCCCCGCGCTCCTCATTGTCATGCTGTACACCAAAGGACGTGTTCTAATGCAATTAAAAAAGTTAGAAAAGCCGATAGGCTACTTTTTTCTTTTCTTTCTAAAGCACACAAATAAATGGTCTGCAAATTAAGTGTTGTGCGAGTCAGAATCTCATCAGAGCTTCACACCTGTCAGTCAACCAGTCCATCAATTTGGATTAGAATAATCCTGATTAGTCGGAATCAGAAGAAGAAGAAGGAAAAAAAAAAAAAATGTTAAATTCTATCATCCCTTTCAAATGTCTTTTTGAGCTCCAGAATGAATTGACTTGCGTGACGAACAAACCCGAGTGGCGAGTGATTAAAAAGGAATCACTATAGCAGCCACCAGGCCAATGGAAGCTCTGGAAGCTGTTTACAAGGGGGTGTACCGTTTCTATGGTTGCGGGGACAAACCTCTTGCACCAGGTATTAAACTGCCCCCCGAGTGAGAAGACTTTAGCCGTGGTCACCGTTATAAAGACCTGCTTTTGAGACCTTGAATTGAAGAAGCGCGCATCGGAGCGCCAAAGGTTATAATCTTAAGTTTTTTTTTTGTCGGCAGTTGGTAACAGGTGCGAGTCCTACAAGGCTCAAGTGCGATTAAAAATTCAACAGCTGTCCATTTGGAATTTAAGGTCCTATTTCAGCATTCTAACACATAAAAGGTGAGTTCTTTACATCCGGCAACATTTTAATTGTCTAGGGACGATGGGAAATTATGTTTATTAATGTTATGTTTGTCAATGTTAATTTAAGGTTAAAGGTAAAATTATGAAGGCTAAAATATTACAGCTAAACGTATTTTTTTTTATTTTATTTGCTTGATTATTTCTAAATTCTCCAGTGTTGGGAAGTAATCAAAACATTTTACACACCATTAATAAAACATGCTTGTACATGTACAAATTCATATGTCCTAGAAATAGTAGAAATTCACATTAAAAGGCTACAATGTCTAATGAGCCAACAAATAAATGACTGTTGAAATATAAGTCTCCTCTGAGAAAATTTTTGGAAGGATATAATTTTTCGTTAGTTAAATGTGTCTGGTAGGCTATAAGGGTTGAACGGATAGGCATTCTTCGGTGCGTTTGCCCTTACGTCGTATGCGGGGCGCTCATATCATTCGCAAGACCAGGAGAGCGTCAAGTGCAACGATGTTTCTGGAACGTTCTGTAACCACCCTCAACAACAGCCTTTTAAAAACATGCACAAGTCTACGACTATGTCTACTACATATCTTTTCAGATGTTTTAATGATATCCCAAAAACAAACTTTCTATATATTTTCTACAATAAAAGACAAACGAGACAATAGACAATAAGATTTTCAAAGGCAGTTCCCATTATATGTTCAGACATTGCCCAGTTGCCCTAGACTACAGCGATACTATTCCCCCCCCACACCCATTTGAAAGGGTGTCTGAATGGAAATATGTGAGAGAATGGTTTTAACTTCACACTCTCCTCACATGACACCCTCTGTTTTAAAATAGACCTATCACTGTCATCTTCTGCTTTGCTAACTGCCGAGTGTATGTTTTTTCTCTCTCTCGCCAGACTGCAACAAGGGAGGTGAGGGAGAACAGGAAAGAAGAGAGATAAAGACTCACACTCGCAGGAAGAGGTGTTGCCGGGCCACCATGCTATCTCTGAGCTGTGTGGACCCCTGGCCTGAGGGCTCTGTGAGTCTGGAGGAGGAGGTGGTAACCCGCTGCAGCCCAGGCAGAACACCTGGACCTCCAGGATCCTGGATGTGAACCCTGCCCCCCCCAGCCTGGACTCCCCCAGCCTGGCCTCCCCCAGCCTGGCCTCCCCCCAGCCTGGCCCCCTCCTCGGCCCCCAGCCCCAGGGGGCTCCCTCTGCCTGGACGACAGCCTCACCAGCCTCCAGTGGCTCCAGGAGTTCTCCATCCTCAGCGCCAACGGCCCCCCGGCCGCCCCCTCTCTCCACCCACCCCCAGCCTCACCTCTTCGGGCACCACCAGCAGCTCCTGGGGCCTGAGGCTCCAGCATCTCCGCTGGCGGGGGGACCCAGCCTCCATGGGCATGCCCCTCACCCCCGGCAAGCCCACGGCGGCAGCCTACACTCGGATGGCAGTCCCTCTCAGCTCTCCCTGGCCTGGTGGCCCATGGCCACTGTCCGGACGAGGTGGACTACAAGACCAACGCTCACATCAAGCCTCCGTACTCCTACGCCACCCCTCATCTGCATGGCCATGCAGGCCAGTAAGAAGAGCAAGATCACGCTGTCCTGCATCTATAAGTGGATCACCGATAACTTCTGCTACTTCAGACATGCTGACCCCACATGGCAGGTTCGTGGTAACACACACGGCTATACGCACACACACACACGCACG